>NW_009707657.1:0-52608 GCF_000703405.1 Apaloderma vittatum | reverse complement strand
TTTTTTTTTTTTTTTTTTATAGAGAGCTTTGAACCATGACTGTAATAACAAACAAAAGGAGGGTGGGAGCTAATTTGTCACCAAAAGAAAAACCTCTCCTTTATTTCCTACATGTTCACTTAGTGAAAAATAATGAGTCTGAATTTATTAACTCTTTAACTTTCTTGCCAGTTGAGTACCAGTTTGCACAAGCTCTCGTGAATGCTATGGCATGATGCTATGCCTGTGACAGGTAGCGGCAGCAATTATCCTGTGTTTTTATATCGGAGTTGTTTGGGCAAGCAGTAGGGATTAGGTGAACTGCAGTATTCATACATAGGTCAAGCAGGGTGCAGGCAGCCACAATGCAAATGATGTGTAGTGCCTGCCAATAGCCACCACACTGATTCCGAGGGATCACTTTCTCCAGGGGTGAGAGGTAATAGGGTTTCTTTATTACACATTGCACATGCACAGCATTCAAAGGCAAGGAAGATTTAAGCGCAGGTGATGAAGAGAGAAAATATTGGCCATGCTAACAGACACGTCATAAAAATTATCAGTCTGCCACAAATTGTACAGCTGCTAATGTCCATATTTCAAATTAAAGCCAGTTGAATAAATTTGTACACTTGGGTTTTATGCATGAAATGCAGTCTCATTGCGTCCTTGATTAGAAGACAGGTCACTTAGAGCCGACATCACAGGATTGAACACGTAAGATTGTCCTTCACAGCGCAGTAGTGGTCCCCTGATTCTGTGCTAAAGCAGATGGATAAGATGTAATTACATTTTGCAAAGTGCTGACAATACAAGCCAAGTTGCTCAAAGAGGATCATTATACTAGTGTAGTCACTGCTGTTTATAACCTCTTCAGTTCCAGAGGTGTGCCTCACATCTTACCAACACGCCTACGAGAGGATCTTAGCAACCAGACACCAAAGACTTCTGTTCAGTTGCCCATGCATGGGTGTCCAGGGCTATTTGAAGTGCCTGAGTTTACGCGAGGTATGTGCGCAAGGCTAGTGTCTTTGGACATTGGTGTCTACATGGGAACTAGGTACCTAAGCGTTCATTTTAACTAATGAAGCTCTAGTGTTTGGTTCAGCTGCCCAGTGGCAGCGTGTATCCAGTGGCAGCAGAGATGCCCTGCTTTACCCTGCCTGTCATCTGCCTGCTGGTCCAGAAGGGCATAACGATGACATGTTCTTGCTTTATATCTATTACATCCGTCTCGATAGTCCAGGAGAGTTCATCTGACACTAGTTACCTACCTATAATTAGGCGCTTAAATCTAGGCCTAGAGCTCCATTTGTTCCAAAAAAGGATCTCACAAACAGTGGACTGTAGGTGGACACTTAAATTTAAGCGTCTCTAGCCTGAAGCTTATAGCTACTAATTTTGCAGACCAACTGCTCTCTCAGGCAAAGCTTAGACTGACCCCAGGAGCACCTGGAGCATGGATACATGGCTCTTCCCATGCTCTGTCTCCCTCTCTGCTGCATGGTGACCAACTTGCTGCCCTGAGTGGCACTTGGTGGGGGCTGATTTTCCATAATACCCTTCTCACTCATCTGCTGTTTGTTCCGAAGGCAAGGCATCTCATACCATGCCATCATGACTTCCCGAAGAGTTAACACTCTCCTTACTCACATGCATTAGGACATGAGATCTGAAAAAGGCATCTGGAGGGAGGAACAACCCAGCCTCTCCAAAATAGGCGAGAAACATCATCTTTGGATGATCTGCTTTCTCCATTCACTGTAGCTGCAATCTGGATTACTAGTTTTGTGGTATTCATATAAATTTTAAATGACTAAATTGATGGATATAGGATGAAATGAATCCTGTATCATCTGTGTTTCGATATTTTATTAATGAAGCCACAAAATTTCTATCTGCTTGAAATAGTACACTTAGATCAAGGTAGGAATAGAACACCCCAGTAATTAATTGCAGCAATCAGACTTTTTATAACAAAATGTCTTTGTTTGCTCTCTCAGAAAATAGCGGCCAAACATTCCGTCACTTTGAAAGAAGTTTACAGTGTTTTATAATTTTGTTATGGGAACACATAAGTAAAGAGAGTTATTTTCATACTTACCTTTTTTTCATTGATTTTTTTAGAGTCTCTGGAAAGCAATAGACTACAAAGATATACTTAAAGGAACTACATGTTTTATTTATACACAGAGCAGATGAATAGATGGATAAATGTAATATATGATTTCTTACAACCATCGCTTAACCAACATGATTCATCAGGCTGTACTAAGTTTGCTAGCAAGTCTAGTTACCTTTTTCTGTTGGCATATTTGGACCTTGGGATTCAGATTGTTAGTGCAGTTCATTTGCAAATGAACTATCAATTCTTAATTTATGAAAATGATAGATGGAGACAATGATTCTCCTCTTCTGTGTATGACGTGAGACTCAGAGGATGGACTACACAAACATATAGTGTATTATTGAGCCAGTTTGACACAGGTTTTTTTGCATTTTTTTCTGATATTCAAGTTACTGAATCTCATCCACAAAGAAATGGCATTTAAAAAAAATATTTAAATTTCTGATGTAAATGTTGGTACAATATTAATTCCTGCGCTTTTTCTTTTCCTTCTGAAAAAAAAAACCAAAACCAGACAGACATATGAATTCCAGTTGATTTCATCAGGTTTTAGGCTCCAAGATTTTTTGGCACTACTGGGAAAATGCTATTTTTTATTTTTAAGCTTTGAAATACAATTAAGCTAGCTCCACTTTCTTTGCTGCTGTGAGAAATTTTATCAGATATCACTGACCCTCGATGCGCACCTCATGCACCTTGTTTATGATTTAATCCATAGTCTTCACTGAAAGCAGTACTAGCAAACTGGCCTCTAAAAAAGGGAAAAATACTGTGGCCCATAACCAGAAGTATGCCTGTATAGATTACACTGTATCAGCAGCTACAGTACTAGAACTAGTGCTGTCTGATTAATTTGGCAATTTTAGCGAGCAATGTCTCTTTTTCTATAGTGATATATGGCTCCTTAAGGACATAGGATTACAGATTTACAGATTGTATTTTCTGGCCTTATCTCTTCCTCTGTGATCTTTAAGTGTTTACAGCAATCTGCTGCAAAATTTTTGCATCATAGTGAGAGTAATTATTTTAAATTTGTGGATGGTTTCCTATTTGATCATGTGTGTCCTATATTGGAAATCATCTGAAAGGCATTTTAAAAATCACAGTAACAAATCTTACTTGACCTCTACATCATCATTATTCAATACAGACTCTTAAATGAACATTTTTAGTATCTGATTGTTCAACACTTACACACATTATCATGAAACACTCAATTTCAGGAACATCCTTCTGTTATGAGTGGTGAGAGCTCAATACATATATGCAAGAGATTATACAATGCATTGCCCAAGATCTCAGGGGACACTCTTGGTGACTCAGGTGTTTGTTTTTGGCCTTAGGTTTTTATTCAGGCAAGCATCCTCTTTTCGGTCCAGCAATGCTGGATGTTACTGTTTGTATAGGACACACTCATAACTGTTTTTCTGTAGAATGGCTCCTGACTTCTGCTGAGGAGGAATTCATATGAACATCCCCGTTTTGCTGCACGTTGGGTTTTCTTGAACAGAAGATTGTACCAATTAAGATAGTCAGTCTCCCCGTGCCTACAGTGAATAAGAGAGAGAAGGCAGCTTGCTGGAAGTATTAACCACCTCCAGGATGGGCAGAAACGAGCAGTCACCAGCACACCTCAGTCCTGACCAGGGCTTTTGAAACCTATAAATTAAAGTAGTGAACTCTAATTTGTGCAACATTGACTTTCATGGGACTATTATCACCTATAAGAGTACCACGTATGCGGTCCTGCAATTTTCCTTCCAAAAACTTCACACGGGAGACACTGATCAGCTACTAGTCACCTCCTGATCTACTGACAGCTCTCAGGAAGAGAAAGAAAGCACCTCCCTTCAGGTCCCCACTGCTCCATTGCAGGACAAGGTAAATTTGTTATACAGCTCCCACTGTCCCACTTGTTTTCACAGCTTGAATGTCAGCGCATGTAGCGGATTCTTTGCCAGTGCAACCCTGTTGCTGGCTGTGTAATATCATCCAGATCAAGCACTGTACTTGAACAGCTTGTGAGCTGTGTGATGCTAAGTGCTACAGGTTGTCCCCCCTTTTGTGAGCAAACAAGAAAGTAAATTGTAGATCTGCTTTGTGCAGGTCACCTAAAGGTAAAAGTGATTATAACCCACCAGCAACTCCCTAAGCCAGGCTGTCTGTCATTCCTTACGAAGGATGAATCCAGTGACAGCTGCCAAATGTAACTGGCAGGACACTCGTGCTGCGTGCCAAAACGACTCAGCACCCTGGCATGTCATATCAGCATTGCTGGTGAAGCCATGGAACTCAGCCGGTTCTGTGCTGCGTATGAGTACATCTGAAAAGGATAATTTTGCATGATAAACATATTCTTTGAATGCTATCCTCTATCTGCTGGGACAGCAAAACATCCATGTCTTCTGGGCTGTAATTATAATGTTTGGTTTCCTTAATTCAGTAGCTTATGCAATTACCATGTTTGTGCCCCTCTCTCCTTCTACATGTGTCACATTAATAACTTTGTAAAGTCCAGCCAATTTCAGCCGTAGCTGGTAGGAAGGAAAGTATCTCAGAGATATTAATTTCCCATAAGTTTGAATTAAATAGCTATATCCAGAATCCTAGAATCATGGAATGCTTTGGGCTGGAAGGTCGTCTAGTCCAACCACCCTGCAGAGAGCAGGGACAACTTTAACTAGATCAGGCTTCTCAGAGCTCCATCAAGCCTGACTTTGAATGGAGATGGAGACTCTACCACCTCTCTGGACAATCTGTTCCAGTATTTCACCATCCTCAGAGTAAGAGAAACTTGTTAGACACCAGCGCCTCTGAGCAAAAAAGAAATATACTGAATATTCCAGCTGAAGGAAAAGCTTCAGTCAGCCTTTGCTCTTTATAATCTATCAATTAATAGATCAGTTGTGTCACAAATCTACAGAAACCTAGACTCTTGGCTGTGTTGTTCACCAAACTTGTGTGACAGTCACAGGTGATTTTCTTAAAAAAATCCAACATATTTATTGGGTTTATTTTTGCATATTGGATGATTCTTTTGTAGCCCATTGTGTTAATAACCTGGTTATCATCCATTTGGAGTCATTTCACAGGTATGTGCTGCTTCCTGAGCCCAACAGTGTCATGTCAGGTAGTATTGGAGATGAAGAGCACTGTGGGACAGTAACTCGAGGCAATTCTCAAGTGACCAAGCAAACTCAATAGCAATGAGTGGCATCCATCCTTTCACCCCTAAACTTGAAGAGAGATGACAAAGAAAAACAATTCCAATGTCAGAATCTGGGAAGTAAGGAGAAAATCTCTAAAGGAAAAAGGAAGCTTAATGCTATGTAGAACTCACAGTATTTTCAAAACTAAGATGCAGAGCATGATACACAGGAGTGACTTTAGGCTGATCTATCTGGGTGGACCTGCACAGCCCAGTACATCAGTTTAACCTATGCTGATACAGACTTCAAGGCAAGCTTTGCACCTCCTGAGTCTGAGTAAAGGGCCCGGTCCCTCCTGAGATAGCTCCAGATAAACAGAGAATTCACTGGACAGTCACTGTGTAGATGCCTCCTGTGCTGGCTGAGGCCACCTGCATCTTCTATCAGTGCAAGGCTGTTCTCACGTGACTTTACTAAACAGATGGCTTTTCTCAAGGAGGCATTCACCAGCCCCCATTAAAATAAGGTCTACACACAGCAGCACTAAAGGTTTTGTCATCTAAGCGACTTGCACCCCTTGATAAGTTAATGTACTGGAAATGTATGTCACTGTGATATTTCGGAATGGATAAATAATGCATGACTCTGGAAAATGAAAGTTTTGAACTCAAGAGGAATCTCTGGCATTTTTTAAATAATTTAGGAAGTGTTCATAAAAGAGGAAAACGAGGAAAAGGCCTTTAATAAATGTCATTTATTTGGAATCATAACCTCTTTAGAATGACTGGTATTTTTTATTAACTTCATATGTCTATAAATGTATTTAAAGGCGGAACTATCTGCTCTCTTTGCAAAACTTAAAACCATTTCTTAAAGAGAAGAAATTTTTATTGAAGTTTAAAGTGTATATATTCAGTGGCTACTGAGTAATTAATGGCCAATACCGACAATTGTTATTTACTTATTCAGAAACACGAGTATTTGCCAGTTCACTGAGAGCAACTAGTAGAATCCATGACAGAACTGACTGCTCAGTTTTATGCTTTATTCTTTGTTCTTTCATTCACAGCACAGTTGCTCCCATGCCAAAAAGTGACCATGCTGACTCATGTTTTATAGAACAATTTCAATATTCTTTAATATCTCTAGCAAAAACTGTTCACATGGGTTAACTCAGACAGTTAAAGAGACTGGAATACTTACCCCCATGGAGTTTCTTGTTCATGAGACAAATCACTTGAATATGGTTTTGCAGCAGTTGTTTTTGCTTGCAAAGCAGGTTGTCTCTTGCTTTGAAAATGTTTCTCTTAGGTACTTATGCTTGGCTTCTTCCTCATTCAACATCTTTTTTTGCAAATGACTTTGTGACTGAAAGACTGTATAGTTTAAGGGTCAATGGTAGATGTCATACAAGGAAATCTACTAGGTCCTTCACAGAGATTCTAGTTTGGTTTTGTTTCACTGAATTTTGTTTTGGGAGTTTAGTTCGTAATTCCTTTTAGCATTAAACCATAGCATTATTTTTGGCCTCTACCATGTCATCCACAAAATCCAATAGCAGTTATCAAGACTGACTGATTTCGACTAGCCTGAATTTTTGGTTGCACTGTAGTTCTTGTGGCTTTTGTAAATACAGGATGGGGAAGAGAGAGTACATGTAGTTTTTTCTCCAGCAATTTTATTTCTTCAATGCTTGGTGAGGTATTAGAAGTGTAGGGACACTTTTTCCAGACCATCCTCTTCAGAGTAATGTCACTGCAGCAGGTGAAATAGGGAGGGGATCTCATTTTGTTGTTGATGGCACTAGCTGATGCCTCTCTTTTTTCAAGAAGTCCTTTCTCGATGCTGTGTAATTATTCTACAGTCCTTTTCCTGTTAAGATTAATGAAAGGTTGTGTTGTGGCCCTTCCCATCTCTTTTACGTTAGTCAGAAAAGGTTAGAAACCTGACTAAAGCTTGAGAATTAAGGAAATTTTCACCACTTGGTGGCTGAAGAACTACTGTGTCTGTCTGGGGTGTAAGTGATCATGACGGATTGGTGACCTACCTGAGATCTGCTTGGGTTGCATTTGAGTCACCTCGCATGAAGGTACTGAGCAGTACCTCCCAGAGATGTTTTTGTAGACTCACATTCAGTCTTGTCTTCCTGTTCAATGCATGCACACATGGAGGTGGAAGGTAGAGGCCTTGATTGTGGGGTTTGCAGTATGCTGAAGACACCTTACTCCAAATCAGTGTTTGAATCGAAGATGCCAGTTCTGTCAAATATCTTAAGCACTGCCTGGATGCTTGGGGCATGGGGCAAGAGTTAACTGGCACAATTTTGTCATAACGTATCACTTGTCTCAGGAAAACCCCCAAATATTGTTAATGTGATTCATGGCTTGTTGTTTTTATTGTTACTTTTTGTAATGTAAATTTAAATACGTTGATTAAAGAATTCAGCTTTGATCCAACATCTTTTGAATCCAATAGTAAGATTCCCAATGGTTTAAGACTTCCCACTGGTTTAAATAACTACCAAATCCTGTTTAAAATCTGATAATATTGATTTCAGTCTCTGTCATATAGTATCTTCTATATAGTTCAAAACTGTTTGAATGAAGATGGTCCTTATTAGAAGTTTTTCAGAATGGCAATGTAGTAATTTTCAGATCTGTTAAAGAAAAAAGACAAAGGGTTTAGAAAATTTTGTGAACATACAAGTAGTGAACTGAGAAAGGGAAATTTTAATTTCATACTTTACAGATCTAATTGACAAGAGCCAGATCATTAGATTTCTTACAACTGACCTTTGAAAGATATTGCGTACACTATTTAGATATATGAAAATTTAGACATATACATCCACGTATATATATGTGTGTACAAATGAAACCTTTAACAATATAATTTGAGTGCATTTCCTTATAAACTTACATGTAAACAATGTTTTGATCCATGATATTTTATTTATCCTATTTTCCATTTTATTCTACACCATTCATGTGCATTGGTGTAAACTCTGTTGAAGTCGGCAGCACTTTTCCTAACGTGTATCAGAACAGGTATTGTCAGGATGTGGCCCACTCACTTGAGTTTAATCTTTAATCCTTTAACATAACCTTTCCAGCACTGAATATTCCCTGTTTTCCACTTTGCTGTACAGAAAAGTTGCTTACAAAAACAAATAATGAGCAGTACATGAACACTGACTTTAAAATATCGTTAAATACCTCATAGTCAAATAATAGAAAAAATGATGTTACTACTCTAATCTAAATGCATAAATCATCTGTGGAAAAATTATTTCTCATGGAATATATTCGTCTTCATTTTTTTTTTTAAACCTACATACATACACACACATCTATTACAGATGCAGGTAAGCTACAACTCTTTTTGAATGTGAAATTGAACTAGCAGCCTTTGATCTGAACTACAGGCTGATCTGAATTCAAGAAAAGGCTGCTGCTAAGCCACATTCCCATTCAATCCATTAAACCATTCACTTCCGTGCTCCTCATCACACTGACTCCTAATTTGACAATGACAAAGAGCTCCACGGTGATTTTAAATTTCATAATTTTAATCTGTCAAGTCTGACATTTAATTAGTGCCCTTCTAACCTGTGCCCGCTCACTTGAAGGTTACTGTTGGTTTTCCTTTAGAAATTTTTCCTCTGGAAGAGTGGATTAATAAATATGTACATAACTGGCAGGGATAAAGACAATACACACACAATGGTCTATTAGTTCCAAATCTAGACAGATGAGGTTAATAATATTTTAAAGTGCTGCTTTATTGTATTAAGAGTGATTAAGCCCTTGACTCAACCCTGTATGAGTTGTTCGTTGAAAACATAAAATATAAGGTCTATTAAGCAAAGTCTAGCGAGAATGGTTACCCAAACTAGAGTGGTACTGTGTTCATTAGGCATACTATAGGAGTGCATAATTTCTGAGATATAATTTCTTGATTTAGCAAATACAATGGAACACATTAGGCTCACTAAACAGACTAATTAGATTTTGATCACTAGTCAGTCTATGAGAACCTGCCTTATAGACTGAAATCTAGTGCAGCTTAACACTTTGGTATTTCATTTTCTGGAGTACTGAATTAAAATGTAACTTAGGTCACTTGTTAAAAATGAGTTTGCTGTTCCTAGATCAGCCCCACAAGGACATAAATCCCAATCACAAAAATATACGACCATGTGTTAGTGCTAGGAGAGTGGTCAGTCCAAGTCCTCAGGGAATAAACCTCAGCCAAGATTTCCAGCATCATACCTGGCTGCAGTCAGTAATGTATGATGTTCATTATGTTGTCACTAAATATTGAACATCTAGAAGCGAAGATAGGAATAAAATAATATCCTTTCTTAAAGCAGGCATTGCAGGAAGAACACCAGTGAGAATACAGAGAAATTATGAGCCTCTAGTTCATAGCTAGGCATGCCCCTTTTCTTCACTCTGTGCCACAGTGCATACTTTTCAGAAAAAATGAGTCTATATGAATATTGTTATTTTCTTTAATAAAGAAGATACCATCATGACATAGTAGCCTATCTGGCAATTCAGACTCCTTCTAGTGGAATTTAACACTGTTAAGGCTTCTCCAAATTTTTTTCCAGAAACCCAGAAGAAGGAAAAAATAACACAAAATAGTTTTCTTTAAACACTAGAAGTCTCAAAACCAAATTACATATTACATATTACATTATGTCCTACTACTTTTAGCCAGATTCCTCTCTCAGAGTAGCCTTGCTGTGGTTAACTGTTGCTGAGTTTAAGCAAGAGTTGCCAAATACGGCTGTAAGCAACCTCTAAAAAAATCAAAACGACAAGAAAAATTATTCACTTTGGCTTAATTTAATGTATTGGTTTTGGTGTACAGGCTGATATACACCAGTATCTCAGGATTAATCTCTCCCTCTGGATATCACTCTTCCATTGTAGCAATTACAGGAAACATAACATTACTGAAAAGTTTTGGTACATTTCCTGAATTTGTCATTATTTAGTTAAACAGAAACAGAAACGTATAATAAAACCCAGTATATTGTGCCTAAACATTTTCAGAGAAAATCTGGGGAAGATCAACTTTGAATTTGAAATGAAAGGATAACTGTGTACTGTGGCACAAATGTGTGTGGCATAAATGTGTCTGACACAAGTCTGGAATTTGCTGTCATCCATTTCTCATTTTCTTCATCTCAGCTAACCAATTCCTTTAAAAACACCTCTGGCCCCTTCTAGACACTGGAATAGATGCTATTGCTTTCCAATGCAAATCCACATTTTTCTCTGGGTCTCATGAGCCATCAGTGTGCACTTGCAGCCCAGAAAGCCAATCGTATCCTGGGCTGCATCAAGAGGTGCATGGCCAGCAGGTCGAGGGAGGTGACTCTCCCCCTCTGCTCCACTCTCGTGAGACCTCACCTGGAGTACTGTGTCCAGTTCTGGAGCCCACAGCACAAGAAAGATATGGACGTGCTGGAGTGTGTCCAGAGAAGGGCCACAAGGATGATCAGAGGGCTGGAGCACCTCTCCTGTGAAGACAGACTGAGAGAGTTGGAGTAGTTCAGTCTGGGGAAAAGAAGGCTCTGAGGAGACCTTATTGTGGCCTTCCAGTATCTCAAGGGGGGCTACAAAAAAGCTGGTGAGGGGCTTTTTGGATGTCGGGTAGTGATAGGACTAAGAGGGAATGGATTAAAGCTAGAGATGGATCGGTTTAGATTGGACATTAGGAAGAAGTCCTTCACCGTGAGGGTGGTGAGACATTGGAAGAGGTTGCCCAGAGAGGGAGTGAAAGCCCCATCCCCGGAAGTTTCTAAGGCCAGGCTGGGTGGGGGTCTGGGGAGCCTGGTCTTGTGGGGGGTTGGCCCCTGCCCATGGCGGGGGGAGTTGGAACTAGATAATCTTTAAGGTCCCTTCCAACTCTGACAATTCTATGATTCTAAGATTCTCAGTGCTGCTATAGAGTGTTACAGTTAATTGTTTTTCACTAATGCCCTGCTGTCCTGTAAGTTAAAATGCTAGAAGGAGATTGTCCTGGATTGAGAGCACCAGGATAAAAGTTCTCCAGGGCTGCCTGGCACACCTGGCAATTGCTTATCATCTTTCCCTGTGCTTCTGATCTTTCTACCTCCTGTTTTCGTGCTGCAGAGGAGCACCGTTTGTCAGGACAGATTGCCTTCCCCTGCCTCCCTGGTGGGAGTGGTCTGGCTCTTCCAAGGATTTCTTTTCTGTTTTTTGTTTTTCTTGGACTGTCATCAGGTCTTTGGGCTTGGGCACTCCCATCTGCTGCTGAGTCCATTCTGGGAGTCCAGTTACCATTCCTAGTTCTGTATTTGTATATTCGTTTGTATCTTTGAATATATTAACTTGCCTGTATTTGTATATTGTTCAATATCTTCATTGTTATTGTTAGCATTACTTACTTTTTCCTTAAATTGGCTCAAGTTTTAGTTCCAACCTCAAAGTCTCTCTCCTTGGTTCCGCTGTTATCTTCCCCTGGAAGGATGCTGGGGGAAACACAGAAAGTGTCAAAGTTTGATGGCTGTCTTAGCTCTAAACCATGACAGAGATCAAAATATGTTAGTGAAAACAGGCCACAACATCCTCACTAGTAATTGCAGATTCCCTTTTCCTGACAGTTTTAGCAACTTTTTTAAGTCTTTATGGGACTTTTCTGAAGAATAAAGTGGCAGTGGTGTATAACAGTGTGTTCTCTGTTAATGCTATCTTCTTCATCTGGATAAACCACTGAGACGCTTAAATGCTTTTTGCATCTCAGCAGTAAACGGTGCTTTTCTACTGTGCTCAGGGATTCAGGCTCAGCATAAATGAGGCCATTTTTGTTTAGGAAGAGCTGATCAGCAGTCAATTTTTTTTAAATGGATATATAACTATTTTAACTGAACTTTTGTCAGGAAATGTTTCTTAGCTTCAGAAACTCCGGAGGTTAGGGGCTTCCTCACAATATTTTTAGGGGACATTTTCTCCTATACACAAGAAGTGAGGTCAAATCTCTCTGAATCAGTACCTTGCAACTTTTATTGACAACTCTAAATTTATTTTTTTGTTTTGTTTGGGTATAGATTTTCAAATGTTTCTGTTTTCTGTCCTGTTGTGGAGAATGAGCATTTTAAAAATCTTTAAAATTTCACTGTAGAAATATCTTACACAGAGTTCTTGTAGCACCCCTTTCTAAAAATTTCTTTTTCCCAGTTTCAGCTTTTCTAAATTAGGGCAGTATTTTAAGGAAATAGTTCATCTTTGCTTACTGTTCGCATATGTGACAGCTTATAAGAACAAATCCATGCTTCTGGTGTCCAGGTTTGCAGTTATCCATTTTGTCTGCAACCAAAACATATTTTTAAGTCAGGTAAGGCTCCTTTCTATCTCCATTTCTGCTGTAACAACTGTAATAACTTATTATGTGAGCTGGTATGACCAATTATATAACATTATTAATGGAACACTGTTTAATGTAATATGGCATAGGGATGGATTTGCCCCCAAAAATTGTGGCACATAGGCTATTACAAAGATCTTAATGTGTCCTTTACAGTTAGGGCTGAGAGAACACGTACACATCTACTAAATTATTTGTGACAAATAACTGTCATGAAATGGTGATAGCAATGACTAAAAATGGAGTCCAATGCATTCAAATAAGTTCATTTGGTATATGTACATTTTTGTATATGCAACGGCACACTGAAGACTACAGTTATTTTCACACAATTGGCCAGACACCAGTTTAACTCAATGCTTGCAAATAATAGAACAGCAGCAACTATTTGCTTGAATGACTTTCATGTGAACAGAGATATTCCTGCTCAGCACATGAGTCCTGACTACTTCCTGCTTCCATACTGTATTACAAGAAGTGCAGGAATACCTGACCAAAGTGTTCACCAGATGTTCTGGAAGAGATAGCCTTCCCGTTCGGTCCCATATGTTGCCCGATCTAGTCGAAAGGTGGCGTCCCTGGAGGCAGGGAGACTGGATTAAAATGATCTCTAAGATCCCTTCCATCTTAGGCCATTCTATGATTCTATGATTCACCAGATTCATGTTTTAAAAGGAGCAGAAACCATTAGGTGTGAATTCAGTTTGAGAGCAGATAGACAGATTTTCAGATTATGGGACTCTATTTAAACAAATGGAAGTGGGATCCACAGTTTAGGCCTTCCTGCTTGCACTCTACCCCGTGATTTGGACCCAACCTCTATCCAACCATTTCCAAGAGCAGATAGGGATGACCTTTGTTGGGGGATAGCCCAGGTCTTTTGTCTATGGCATTCTTTTTTGGAGCAAAGACATGAATGAGTGAAAGACTCAAATTCATGGGTCTGCCTGGCCAAGACGGCAATTGAAGCAGTCTCTCACATAAGCAGCTCCTAGCTTACTTCAGAAAAGAAAGAAAAATGTTCTTTTCCCTCTGCTCTAAGAGAATAATGGCAGGTGCTTATTCTTGCATAAGATCCTAGCGTTGGGATGTTAGTAGGGAAAACTCTTTAATTCCTGGTTCAGAATGGGAGCTCTGAAAAGGGATGGAAATTCAGTTATTTCCCCTCTCAGTTTTTCCTGTTGCCTGGCTCTAGATCTCTCCCTGCTTTAGGGTCTGGAGTTTTCCAGTCATCGTGCACTGTGCCTTGCTTAGAGCTGAACTTTGTGTATCTTTCCCGGCATTACAGGAGCAGGTGCAAGTGGGTGAGTAGTAAGAACAAGCAACATCCAGGGCCATTTCAGTCTTCCAGGATACATTGATTTATTGGCAGGTTCAGTGAAATGGAGTAGCAAAACAATACAGATTGCATACAGGAAGAGTGATGACTTGCTCATGATCTCTCCTGGCTTCTGTCTGCAAGACAAGGGGCATTTCTGTGCCTGGCTCAGAGATTGTTGGCATCTCACTGCTGCTCTCAACCACTCGGTCTGCTCAGTTTTTGCTTCCTAATTACAGTAGTCTTAATATTCAATTGACTATATTTATCTGTCCTTGCTATGGGACAATTCTTCTTCTTTCTTGAGAAGTTATGAAACTGTCCTTTATTTTATTTTGTCTCACTTCTTTTTGTTTTACAGTGTCCCATCTGCGATAATTAGGAATCTGACTGAATTTGCATTTCTTTATATGGATATGGGAGACCTCAAAACGAAAAAGGACACAGTGCGAAACCTGCGGACTTACATAAAATAAATCTACACATACAAAATGGTGTCTCTCTGAAGAGGTAACCATATAGGTGGGTGTCTTTCTGGAGAATTTTTATATAAAATGAGACAGATAAAGATATATAAAGAGCTAAAACAACTATAAATGGGCAAAATAATGTAATTCATGAACTGGATACAGTCTGTGGAGTATAGCATGAACAGCTAACTGCTCACTGACCCTTGTATGATTTTTAACTTTCATTTTTTTCTTTTCTCTGCAGACTATGCTTTTATGTAAAGTTAAGCTTTATATAAACACACTTTGAAACCTGGGAATTATTTAATTTTGTTTCCAAATCTGTGGTGCATGGTCTACATCTGGGAGATGTCAAAGCACAGTTCACAAGATACTTCAGAAAACTAATTTTAAAATCATAGATATGCATTCCCACATGCAATCAAGATTACAAACAAAATAAAAGCAGATTAAAGTAATAAAGAGATTCAATTTAGCATAATTTTTATTTGTCTGTAGAAGACAGCACAAGACAGCCGGTGGATTTGTTCCAAACATGATCATGTTGGCTTTTGCTCTTCAAAGACTATTTGTATGGAAAGCCACCTACATGTTTCTTCCAGAATAGAAAGAGTAGAGAGTATTTAAATCCAACATTCAGATTAGATTATCTCAGAGTTTTCCTAATGTTGACATTCAGATGTATGTAGGAAGATAAAATCCAAATGAAATCCCGCCATATTCCTTTTGGAACCTCTAGTCTGTACTATCTCCAACGAACACCCTATATAAACAAACACTGTAAGAATTTTAAATTTCAGTGTCACTGTGGCCCATCAAAGCTGCCAAAGATAAATAAACACATTACATTTCTTATAAAAATTCACAGCTTCGTTTTCCTCAGAGTGAAAGCTTTTCAGTGCCATCATCATGCTTCAGAAGCATTGCTGAAATGGACAGTTAAATCTTCTCCTGTTTGCCTTTTCCTTTCTAAGTTGTCCAGCGGTTGCTTGTCAGAAAAATAAATAGATGAAGCACTGCTGAATCCACAAAGTTGAGGAGAAGATCTAAAAGCATTGCTTGTGCAATTAGGAGAGTTTCCTACAGTCAGTCTTCACTGTTTCATAGAAAGAGGAATAAATCCATCAGGCTTGTCTGGATTTCATAGGGATACTTTATCTGACTCACCACTTTCCTGGGTTTGTCTCAAATATTTTGAATATGCCGAATGTTGAACACATACGCAGAGTACTCCAACTGTCTTTTTCATGGAAAACCTTAGAAATATTTTTAAAGTTAATTTTACCTCTCCCTATTATCTGTTTTAACCAGACTGTTCCCTGTTACATAACTTCAGTTTCAGAGTTTAATAAGAATTGGAATTCTGGTTTAAATATCTGAACAGTTTTGTTTTATGTAAGTCAGCTGAATTTAAAAATATTATTTTCAGCTCAATAAAGCTCAAAGAGTTGCTGTAGGAACTGAAAAGTCATTGAGGATTTTTTTTCCTTAAGTCTGTCTAAAAGTGATTTTATATTTCTGAACTTAAGCTTAAAAATTGCTACATAAATATTTCTACACTGTTATGAATATTTCTACAGTTATTATAAAGCTTTTCTCCTCAAAGACGTGTGTTAAGAATCAGCTGCAGCGCTATACATGACCTTGTTGTACTGTACCTAAGACACGTAATTACTGAAATGATAAAAGTATTAGGCAAACATGCAGATTTGTAGAAAGGATATAAAAGATTTGTAACTAGAAGCTTCAAAAAGAAACTTCTAATTTAAATTTTTTAAGACACAGCCACAATTTGCATTCTTTCATGGAAACATCAGCTTGACCAAAGTAACTAACATGATCTTAGAATACTCTCCAGTCTTTTTTTCCTTAAAATTCTTAGTGTACGAACACGAAAAAGTATTTTTCAGTTATAATTTTGTGAATGCTGAAGCTGAGTGGTTTCTGAAAAGTAAAAGCAAGAACACCAGCTTTTATGACACGGTTTATGACTCTGATAATACATCCATGCTTACCTTTTTACTTCTAAACAGAACATCCTTTCATTCTTTCAAAATCCTACCTCTGTAAGCCAGGAATATCCTACAAAGTTCCTTTCTGGAAATAAAGATCATAATTAAACCACATGGGCTTCTTGTACAAGGGCCCTTATTCTTTGAGGATAAAGTCTTGTTGGCTGTCTAGGTCTCAAGTGTGTGGCTCCCTGCTCCACAATATACTATATGGAAGATATTTACAGCTTGCAGATCATACGTAATGCTGTAGAAGAACAGCATAAACCATAATAAATGAATAAATGCATTTTCTAAAATAGAAAATAAAAGTAAAATAGCAGCATTTTTTTTTTTTTAAACCAAAATAAAAAAAACAGCTTTTAGAGCGTTCTGTGGTTAGGAGTGTTATCTTCTTTGGACTATGAATGTGGTTTTGGGTAATGGAAAGCAGAAACATTCACATTTTCTTTAATTAACAAAAGCATTTCATTTATTGAGTAATCAACTTTCTCCACTGTCTTAAACCAAAAAGCCAAAAGCACCATAAGTATGTGATATTACTATGTCCCCTTCATCATATGTATCATATGCAAAGGAAAAATTATTTACCTTTTATGATTCTGCAGAGATGTAGCCTGATATGTGAAGATTTTCCAGAAAAAAAATTAAGAATGCATACGATGTATTTTTGCTCTTTAACCAGATTTCAGACAATCAAATCAAGTGTTAGAAATGCCTGGATCCTTCGGAAGGCCATATTTATAAAGCCAGACCATGGTTGGTACTTTCCATGATTCCAACTAGATTGTGAGTCTAAAAACATTCTGTGTAGTTAAAAATAACATATACAACACATCTTTCCTGAAATGAGAATATTTTGCAGCTTATATTTTTTTCATTTGAGAATGCAGACAAATATGAAAATGCAACAAATCTGTGGTTCTACTGTGCACAGAGTACCTACTTTACTCACAGTACCTCCGTCTTTTTCTCTTTCTCCACATGTTCCCTCAGAGAATAAGTCCCAGTGATTTGCTGAGACACTGCTTCTGTCTGCTCATGTTAAGTCATCCAGTTAGGAAGAGAAACAACAATATCTTCCTAATTATCATTGTGGCATCTGAGTGCATAAGTAGGTGAATGATTACAAACATCAAAACACGATTTGAGAATAATGAATTCCCTAAATGAGCATTTGCAACAAACTGAAGAAAAAAAAAAAAGAGCTGTAATTTGTTTACATGAATGTGTCAAACAACTGAACTGCAAACACATTCATAAGAATCTTCTGATTCTTGGAAAATTTTTAAACAAGCAACAAAACATAAAGAAAATAGAAAAAAAAGAGAATAGAATAGAATATTTTAGAGACCTACAAAAATCATCTAGTGCAACTGCCCGAACAGTTCAGAGCTGACTAAAAGTTAAAGCAATTTATTAAGGGCATTGTCCAAATGCCTCTTAAACACTGACAGGCTTGGGGCATTGATCACCTCTCTAGGAAGCCTGTTACAGGGTTTGACCACCCCCTCGGTAAAGAAATGCTTCCTAATGTCCAGTTTGAACCCATCCTGACACAGCTTTGAGCTGTTCCCACATGTCCTATCACTGGATACCAGGGACAAGAGCTTAGCACCTCCCTTTCCACTTTCCATCCTCAGGAAGCTGCAGAGTGCAGTGGGGTCACCTCTCATCCTCCTTTTCTCCAAGCTGGACAACCCCAAAGTCCTTAGTTGTTCCTCACAGGACATTCCTTTCAATCGTTTCACCAGCTTTGTTGCCCTCCTCTGGACACATTCAAGGACCTCTGCAATCCTCTTAAATGCTGGGGCCCAGAACTGCACACAGAGCTCAAGGTGAGACCTCACCAATGCTGAACTCGGTGCGATAATCCCTGCTTTTGACTTCTTCTGGTCATGCTGTGTTTGATGCACCCCAGAATGGGGTTTGCACTCTTCGCTGCCAGGGCACACGACTGACTCCTGCTGAGCTGTGGCCAACCAGCACTCCCAGACTCTTTTCTGCAAGGCTGCTCACTTGCCACTGCTTTCCCAATGTATTCTTTTCTCCTTCCAAGGCACAGAATCCAGCATTTGGACTTGTTAAATTTTATCCCACTAATCATTGCCTGATGCTCCAACCTACGTAGATCCCTCTGTAAGGCCTGCCTTGCCTCAAGAGAATCAACAGCATCTCCCAGTTTGGTATTATCAGCATTCAACTCATGCATCCATATTGCTGATAAATCTATTGAACAGAACTGGCCCTAGGATTGAACCCTGAGGAACATGGCTGGTGACAGGTCACCAGGCAAACGTAGCTTCATTCACTACAACACTCTGAGCTCTGCCCTTCAGCCAGTTCTGCACCCAATGCACTATGAACCTGCTCATCCAACAGTTGAACAACACGTCCAGAAGGATGCTGCGAGGGACAGTATCAGAAGCTTTACTAAAACCAGAAAAAAATACATCCACCAACTTTCCTTCTTCCACGAGGAAGGTGACCTTATCATAGAAGGGTATTAATTTCATAAACAGGAATTCCGTTTGTGAACCCATGTTGACTGTGGCTGATGATAGCATTATTTTTTAAATGTTTTTCAATAGTATCCAGTATAATCTTCTCCATAAATTCTCCAGGAACTGAGGTTAGATTTGTAGTTCCCTAGGTCTTCCCTTATGCTTTTCTTGTAGATTGGGATAACAATGTCCAACTTCCAGTCAGAAGGGAACTGCCCAGACTCCCTGAACTTTTAGTAGATGATCAAGAAGACTCCTGCCATAACATCCACTAGCTCCTTCAGTACTCTAGGATGATGCCCATGAGTCCCCATGGACTTTTAAGCATTCAGCTGATACAGTTGGTCCCTTACAATTTCGGTGTCCACAAATGGAAAATCACTGTTTCCACATTTGTGGTCCTCTGACTCAGGGTACTGGGCAGCCCAAGGTCTATCAGTATTATCAAACGCTGAGGCAAAAAACACATTGAATCTCTCCACTTTTTCTTCATCCCTGTTAGTCAGATGACCATCTTCAACAAGATCAGTTAATGTCCAGTGTTTTCTTTCAACCTCAAATTTCCAAGCTCTTGCTCATCCTCAGCCTGCTTCTAGGATGAAGAGTGTAGGAAAAAGAGAAAACTCCAACACTATGCAAGCACTCTTCCACGATAGTATGCTATCAACACTGTTTTAGTCACAAATCCATAATACTTAGCTCTGAAGAAAAATAAGTCCATCACAGACAGGCCTAGTACACCTGTTTAGCCGCATCGTATTAAGTAATTTTTGGGAGTATTAAATGATGGTGGCTGATATACTAGGTTTGTATCTTTTAATAGGGATACTTGGCCATGAAACCTTCATGAAAATACTTAATATTTGTGCTATGGAGAGGATTGATGCTAAGAGATATAGAGGAAACTTGCAGGTGTACCAAGCTCGCATCTCTACATTTTTCCTTAAAATACTTCCCAAAGAAAGCCTGAAGTTGAGGTCATTGCCTGATAGAATGTCAGCAAAAAGGAAAAGATAAGCTAATCGAGGATGCAATGCCTTTCTGTCCTCCTCCTCCTCCTTGCAAAGAGTCTGGCATCTTTGCCCTCCCTTAGGCAGGCATTGGCAATCAGCTCCAATAATGAAGGAAGCATTGGCAATCAGTTCCAATAACGACTCCCTTATTAATGGGTATGTTTTGTTCCTACGATATGTTTCTTCCTTGATTCTGTCTGTAGGAGTCTTATTCTCCCTGCCCCTTTGGCTAGCATTAATTTGTTCAGCTTTTTTTTTTTCCCCCTGCCCTTTCTTTTCCCTGTAAACCTTAATTAATTCTGTATATTCTTGTTTAATAATACTTACCTACCTCAGAGGGACATCTTGAAGCTTAATTAATTGTTGTACGGGTATTTTTTTCAGTTGCATCTTTGAGCAATCCCTCTTTGCAGCTGTTCAGGCAAATTCTCGTTCTTTCCATTCTTCTTTTGTAGGCCTTGTAAACTCTTGCGCCTTAGTGAAGATAATTAAAATTTCCCTGCTCTTCTTCCACACTGACGAGCCCTTCCTTGTATTAAGATCTGCTCACTCTGACTTGGACTGAAAGGGAACCTGCATTACTCCTGCTTGTATTCTTTCCCACATATTGAGTTCTAGAGCCATAGTCCCTGTCCTAAGCCACAGAAGAAATGCTGTTATGAGCTGGTATGAGACTCTTCAAGGCCGGGGTGCCCTGGGAGAAGGTATCTAAGCTGTGAAGAAGCACACAAACCAGAGGGGAATGGATACCTTGTTAACCTCTTCAGTGCTTGTGAAGCAGTGATTTGAACCAGATGAAACACAGCTAGGGTGCAGCCTGTCCACAAAGGCTGTGAGGCACCCTCAGCCCCCCCCTCCATAACCTTATATACCCTGCAGCAGCCACTGAAACTGCTTCACTTATCATCCTGTAAGTTTTTTTCCAGTGGCTCCTGATGTATGTTCTCAAATTCTTCTATACATTCATGTGCCAGTTTCACCTTCACAGAGAGTATTTTGTCATACCTGCATGCAACAGCACTCCACCACCACCCACACTAAAGATGAACCTGTAGAAAGCTTTACAGCAGAACAAAATTTCATTTGTCACTGTACAGAAAGAGAATGGCTGAAGCACTTTACAAGAAAGATATGGATGTGCTGGAGCATGTACAGAGAAGGGCCGCGAGGATGATCAGAGGGCTGGAGCATCTCTCCTGTGAAGACAAACTGAGAGAGTTGGGGTTGTTCAGTCTGCAGAAAAGAAGGCTCCGAGGAGACCTTATTGTGGCCTTCCAGTATCTCAAAGGGGACTACAAGAAAGCTGGTGAGGGGCTTTTTAGGATGTCGGGTAGCGATAGGACTAGAGGGAATGGATTAAAGCTAGAGATGGATTGGTTCAGACTGAATGTTAAGAAGAAGTGGTGAAACACTGACACAAGTTACCCAGAGAGGTGGTGGACGCCCCATCCCTGGAAGTTTTGAAGGCCAGGCTGGATGAGGCTCTGGGCAGCCTGATCTAGTGGGGGATGTCCCTGCCCATGGCGAGGGGGTTGGAACTATATGATTTTTAAGGTCCCTTCCAATCCTGACAATTCTATGATTCTGTGATTCTATGATAATATTCCCAACCAGCCACTTCGTTGAGGGTTAGAGTTGGACCAGTCACTGAATACTGACCGACACTCTTTAACCCCCTCTCCCTCCTCAAAATAGGAAGAAAAAGGGAATGAAGCAGAGAGATTGATGCACTAGAAAAGAAAACCAAAACAGCTTTAATGAAACAATAATAAAAGAACTTATATACATATATCGAACCTGATACTGAACCCAACTCCACCCCCACCAGCAATCCCCACTCATGCTGCAGAGCAGGCTGTGCTGGAAGCCTCAGGCTCAGCAGCAGAGGGGAAACAGATGCAGGAGCTGAATTTGGGAACTCAGGATGGGGACCAAAGGCAGATGATCAGACGGAGTCCTGACACTGGCCATTGAAGAAGAGGGCTTAACCCCCCATGATCCCTCAGCTTTACACTGATTGTGACATATATGGAATGGAATACTCTTGTTGATCATCTGTCATGCCTGTTACTCACCAGAGCTGCAATCTTATACTTTCTTGCGATCCCTTTTAGTCTCCAGCACCCCCAGCGTGGCACACAAGATCCAACAGTGACCCCAAGGTCACTAGAGGAGCGAGTATAAGCAAGAGCCTTTCTGCATTCCAATCCCAGGCAGTAACTGTAAACATCAGGTGTTATCACTTCTAGTAGCAGATACTGTCTGCAAAAACACTCTGCTGACTTTAGAAAGTGCAGTCTCTCAAAGGAGGCTGAGCTGAAAAGTAAAGTCACTAAACAGAATTGGTTCTGTTTAGCTCAAACCAGACATGTCTACAATTTTCCAATTACCTTGGCAGGAGCTCAATAACAAGGGTTTTGGACCCTTGTGATAATTAGTGATGGGGGGGGAGGTCGTGACAGAGAGAGGAAAAGACCACTGATCTAAGTCTTCTTATGAAACTCTAAGTGAAGCAACTTCTTTCAAAGATTAAAAAGTTCTACTGACATTTATTTTTAAAATGTTAGCCAATTCTGCACCTCCAGTTTTCTTTGATCTAAGACATCAAACCTCCACAGGACCACTCCAGTGGAAGGGCACATAAGTTCTTTAGCTGATTATATTCAAGGCAAAGAGAAAGGAGGAGGAAATCTCATCTAAAAGTTCTGAGTGACTTCGCTAAAAACAGAACTTTTTTGGTAGGCAGCATTGCTTTTCCATTATTTTCAGACTGAATTGCACTTGGAAAGCCAACACTCCCTTCTTATTCACCACTGCAATAACTATACTACCTTAAGTTTATTGCTTGATACATGGTGATGTCAGGTGGTCTAAGGACAGAGACTCAGAGAAAAATTGGAAGCAAACTACATTATGACTTTAACAAAAATCCTGTTTTTTGCATTAGCCTGGAGATTATGGTGAATTTGGAACATGAAGGACAGGCCACAGTTTTGAAATCATGACAGATTGTAAAAGCAATTAATTTTAACTTATGTTTTAATCCATTTTTTTTTGGCTTGCAGTGTATTCTGAGTATTCTATACACTTTCTATAGGTCATATTCCTTTTGAAATAAATCGGAGAACCACAATGTGAACCCAAAGACTTAGTTCTGCCTTGATTGCTTTTGTTACTAAAATAGCTAGTTTTCTTTAAGAAAGTTTGGGTTTCAGATTAGCAAAAGAGTCTCTATAATGTGGAGATGAAAGACCTTGAAGCTCATTTTGGTTTCCTGTGGGAATCTACTCCTGTTTCCCAAGACCAAGGATGGAGGCGGTAGGGGAAGGTACAAAAGCACCTTTGTAGTGTCATTGCAGTTGATGGCCAAACACTCTCTGATTTGAGCTTCCACATTAGTTGATGTGCAAATTATCTCAGCCAGATCCCATGTAACAACAGAGTCCATTTGATTTGCAACAGCTCTTCTATGAAGTTACTACATGTCCCTAAGTACAAACCAAATTAGAAAGAAAGAATGGAAAAATATATTAATGTGTGTTAGATTTATTAATTTCCCCTTTCCCATTCCTCCTGATGTTGTGAGAAGCATGTGCTTTGCCAGGTCTACTGCTACTTGGAAGACATCTACTGACACAATAATTAAATGATAAGACTAATTGACAGGCTTAAAATTCCCCGGGGCTTGTTACAGAATGCTCCCAACTCTGAAGTGATCATCAAGGAAAATTTTTATTGTAGTTATCATCCATGCAAAATGAGCTTCAAAATGGTGTTTCGTTTCTTTAGCGCTATCCTGAAACATTCCAGATATCTCCTTCAACTCTTGCCAGAGCTGGACTAAACCTCAGTCATCAATCCAGAACTCACCACTACGGCTCAATAACTGCACTACTTGGAATAACATGAAATAAAAAAAGAAAAAAAAAGGAACAGATATTGACAGAAAATAGCTTACATTCTACAGACAGTATATTTCAATTGCAGATTTACTGCTAATCAACCTTCCTTCCTTCTCTGTTGGACATTTGTATAATTTTTCATCACAGTTTTCCTTCAGTTTTCCTCCCCTGCTTTTATGAAAAAAATGATCAATGATCTTAACACAATACCACCTACAGTATTTTCACTGTGTAACTATTCAGCTTTTTTCACATGTAAACCAATTTTTAAAATTGCTAAAAGTAGTGACTTCTCCCTGCTTCATTTAGAATGTAGCAAAATTACATTAAAAAATGAAGCCATGTGGACGACTTATTAAACTCCCCCACGTTTCTGTAATTTAGACATTACATAATGTATGAAGGAGCATATCTCATATATACATATTTCAACAATAAACATTAATAACATGTTAATATCTTTATTTCTATGCTCTTCCTTTAATCTACCAAAGGAAGCTGGAAGCAAAGTTCATATCACCATTATTTTCATTAAAGCTCCCTCTTTTAAGAAAGGCCTGGGCTTTTTTCAGTGGTTTATAAATATTTTACCTTTCAGCATATACATAAACATACAAATATATGTATTTCATATACCTGCTATTTAACAAATGTTCTCTATCTGGACAAGAAGATATTCCAGGACATTTGGATTCATTATGATGAATGGAGCCATTACCAGAAGATCAGGTACAGGGTCATGAAAAACAATGGACAAAGTTGGTAGGAGACTGATTTGAATTTCACAGAGATGGATATAATAGCTGCCTTCTTGGTTACAGTTATATTTATTGCTTATTGCTTATACATTCTATACTTCTATGGTTATCATTTCAGCTATAGTCTATATTTTATAATGTAAAGCCATGCTGTGACTGCTGGTAATATAATTTGATATTTATATTGCAATGAAGCCTAGAGACTATTCCACTTTGCCCTTGCAATAAGTACCAAGCAAGTGCAAGTGTCTACGGACCAGAATTTGGAGATAACTGGCGTGTACCCAACTTTTTCATCTGAACCCCTTTTAAACTACATCTTGTTTTTTGAATGAAAAATGTAATTTAAAAAGAAAGAAAAAGAAAGTCCAAAACCTGTAAGCCAGGGATAAGGAGAGCAGAGCCCAGTCTGTCCACCTACATGAGAGTCTCATGGCTGCTGCCTGAAATAGTACCATTGGCAAGGTTTTTTCCCAACTCAGAGAAATCAATAACAAGGGATGGTCAGAGTAGTGCCTATTCTGGCACACTCAGAAGAATCTGAAGTCCTTTTATATATGGGTGCAAAGGCAGTGTGAAAACACAAGCTCTGCCCCTAGACCCCCAGAGTAATCAATGAGCAGACAGGGAAAATTGTTGGTCAAATCTACTGGTACACCAGGACACAGGCTAAGGCAACTTCCATTACTGGGTATTTCTGAGAACAGGTTAGCAAAGTACCTGTTACGTGTGTGTTACATATTGTTGATCCTGTTTTGGAGCAGAGGAATGGCCTATGTTCTTGCAACACTTTCATGATGCTTTCTTTGACAGCGTATTTAAAGGGTCACTCATAGTCCTTAGGACGGGTCATATAAGCATAACAAGGTCATGCTGATCAAGAATCAATAATTTAAATAGCAGAAAACACACTTGAAGCACCTGCAGCATGTGAGGCTTGTGTGACAAGTCTGATCTTACCCAAATGCATGTGTTAGGTCCTGCCTGCAGTCCAGAGATGGGCAGGGGAGTCATGACCAACGCATCACTCTGAGAGCCTGATAAGCCCTTCACTGGTCCTGCCTGGCTGCTGATCCTTCTTCCTGCTCCCCCAACTCCCCCGACTTTCAGTCTTTCATCTCATCCTGAGTCACTGAATAAAATACAAGATGAAGGAGTAAATAAGTCAATGAAAGTGTAAAATCTTGGGATGTCTATACCACTGTCTCAAGACACCCATTTCCCACGTCAGTGAAGGGCTGCAGGGTAAGCACCAGCGCTACTGTGCAGAGGCTGCTTCACCTCAACAGTGCTGCTGCACCACAACCTTCACTCCAGGATGCTAGAAACTGGCATGTAACATCCCAGCACGGCCCGGATACCTGTGTCATGTCACAAGGCGGACAAATGTAAGTCCCTTTAACAGTCTTGAGAGACTTCTGGACAGGACACTGTAGTACTATAGGCTTGACTGTTGGCATTGTTCCATTGAACAAGCTGTCCAGGGAAACGGTTGAGTTGCCATCTCTGGAGGTATTTAAAAGACGTGTAGATGTTCTGTTTAGTGACATGGCTTAGTGGTGGGCCTGGCCTCAATGATCTTAAAGGTCTTTTCCAATCCAAAAAATTCTGAGATTCTATGACTGACACTCAGCTATGTATCTTTGCCAATACAGCAGCCCCATTGCTACACAGCTGCTAAGCTTCTGAGGATGGCACACTGGGATGAAGAGCAGCTGTCAGTCAGAATAAGGCCAGGCTACACTGAGACAGCTCAGAAACTGAGATGCTGTCTCTAACTCCCATTCACTTGTCAGTATCATCCAAAATCACAGAATCACACAGAGTTGTTGAGACTGGAAAAGACCTCTGAGATCATCAAGTCCAGTCTATGTCCCAACATCACCACATTGGCTCGACCACGGCACTAAGTGTCACATCCAGCCTCTCCTTAAAGACCTCCAGGGACGGTGACTCCACCACTTCCCTGGGCAGTGCATCCCAGTGCCTGAGCACCCTCTTTGTGAGGAAGTGCTTCCTGAGATCCAACCTAAACCTACCCTGACATAGGGTAGGTTTAAGTGATCATTTCCCTGTACTCAGTTTTGGTGAGACCTCACCTCAAGTACTGTGTCCAGTTTTGGATCCCTCAAATTAACATGATGGAGAGGGTACAGAGGTGGGCTACCAAGCTAGTAAAGGATTTGAAGCATATGTCCTATGCAGAACGGCTGAGAGATCTGGGGTTCTTTAGCATGGAGGAGACTGAGGAGACCTTATCGCTTTCTACAACTACCTGAAAGGAGGTGGTAGCCAGGTAGGCGTTGGTCTGTTTTCCCTAGTGGTGAGTGATAGGACAAGGGCAAATGTCCCTAAGTTGCACCAGGAGTGGTTCAGGTTGTATACTAGGAAGAATTTCTTTACTGAAAGGGTTGTCAGGCACTGGAACAGGCTGCCCAGGGAGGTACTTGAGTTGTCATTCCTGGAGGTGTTTAAGAGACGGGTAGGTGTGATGCTGAAGGACATGGTTTAGTGGTGTTGATAGGGCTAGGACAAAGGTTGGACTTGATGATCTTGAAGGTCTCTTCCAACCAAAATCGTTCTATGATTCTAAGTATATTGATTCTTTAGTCTGAAACTTTGACCCAATTTGTTTGCTTGAGCTTTTACCAGAGAAATGCTGATCTTCTACCTCCTGCTTGCACTTCTGCTTTCCGTGGATTTTGTATAACAGATGCTTTGTTCCTTTTCATGTAATGATGGATTAACTGTGTAGTGGTATCAAAACTAACTGTCAAAATATTAGACTGTATTAGCTTTGAAGCTTTTAAGAGAAACTGGACTTTTAGGGTTGTCCCATATGACATGTCAGACAGTGATAGGACTGAAATTAATTACTAAGTAGTTAATACCCTGAACGGCAGAGATTATAGCAAGGCTAGAAAAAATACTTTATACACATACTTCCATGAGTACAACATGAAGTGCACCTAGAGGTCAACCGTTTTAAAAATAAAAGCTTCAAAGTATCTGACACTTGTTTAGATACCTGAGGACGCTGAATAAAATTCAAAGCTTTCATGAAAGGATAACTTGATGAAACATGCTGAAAAACTGAGAGAAGAGTAATTTCTAACCTCATTAGTAAATTAAGACTTCAGCCTATTTTTTTAAAGTCTTGGACATAGCATCCCATCATGATTTTCAACATAACAAGATCATTACAGACTGGACAGTGAATGTAGGAAAATTTTGCTTTCCCATGGTACTTTGCCCACTTGGCCACAGGAGATTTTTCTGTATCTTAGAGCCACATTGTACAGACAGAAGTAGTTGAACTGTGGAAATAATGATTCACAGATGTGTGAGAATTTGTTTCAGACACTGGGGAAGATATATATAATGTGCATTTTTTAAGCTCTATCCTTCTTTTCCCTAATGGAATGAGTTAAACTTCTGAGTAGCTAGCATTTTTTCCTAGCAATGTTCTTAGTATAAGTTATACACTACTTCATTCTACCTTTTTCATCTGCCACATATGGTAATAACACAAAGACTCCATTGTTGCTAAGCTTAAACTTCCTCCCTATTTGTCACAGTACCTACAAACTGCAAGAAATTGTAGAGAATTTTCAAGTCATATATTTCCAGACTCATTTTGTGCTGCTTCCTTCTTATAATCCCTTCTCTTATTCTAGTAGTGAGCAAGATGCTTCTTTATTTCTTTAACAGTTGATGTTGTCAACTGTTTTTTTAAACCAGGATACATGAGTGGAAATGTCACCCTGAGAACATGGTTTTTGTTGCCATTCTCAAAAGTACATTATGCTGGTCATCAATCTGGTTATCCATTACTTGTACGTGCTAAAGCAATCAATGGGGCAGTTTTTCTTTCTCCTGTGCTGCATTGTGTTCTGCTGGTCGCCCAGGATCCATCTGTACCTCAATGTTTTGGCTCAGCCAACCTGTTTCAGGTCCTTTTGATTGCTGCTGATTTTCATTTGTAGTATTGCCACTGGTGAGATCACGCTGCAGGGGTCCCAACAGTACAGCTAGAATTGAATAGATTTTTAATCTAGTAGTGTGAGTATTGACATAGCCATTGCTTGCGACATTGATATGTAAATACATTCCTCTCCTCTTCTTGGTGTCAGGTCAGAAAACAACGGCAGTATCTTCTGCCCAAGTCCCCACATCAGCATCTCTCCAGCACCTCAATTTTTCCTCAATCACAAACCACATCAAATGCCTTTGTGAGTTGATTAATTGTCTGGGACATTCTCTGGGCAGTATTCTCTTTATGACCTCTTTTCTTCCCCCACTGAGATGATAAAAAATTTTAGGCTTCTCATTTTTACCCCTACATGGTCGGTTCTTCACACATGTCCTGTCCTTCCTTCCACTGCTTCCATATTCTGAAACATATTTGTTTTTGTTTGGAAAAACTAACCTTTCTTGTAGATAAGGGTGTCTAGGAGGGTCTTTCTCTCTGCTGCTGTCTAGCTGTTGTTTTGTTTTCCTATTAATCACATTCTTGCCCTAGCTGTGGATCTCACTGGATGGACCACTGCCACCATAATTTATGTAGTATCTTCTGGGAAAAAACTGGAGAACTCTGTGGCTCTGAAACTACATTGGTACTTTGTATTTGGAGAGGCACTGTAAGGGCAGTCACAATTTCTTGTGGGTGCTTTCTGCTGCCTCCACCAAGCTTGTTCCTCCTGGAACACACAGAATGGTGGGGGTTTGTACGTCCAGGCTGCAGTAATATTGCTGCCAAATTTAACTATAGAAACCAGATCACATGACTGACAATCTACAAGAAGCTCTATCTACAAGCAGCTCTGTCTCTTTGCTGACTAAAAAGGGGGGATAGGCAATTAGATCAGATGAAGATGTCTACCCTGTCTAAATTGAGGTGAGATAAATCCCATCAGCGTTACTTGTGATGGATAGTCTTTACTTCACAGCTGCCATTAAATAACATTTAATGATATTTAAAAGAACCTTAATAAAAGGTGTTGTGAAGCAAAACACAACTGCTCTTAACATGTTGTAATTGCACACTTCAACGTGTCTGGCAGATAAGGCATCTATTGTTCCTTTAATGCACGTGAGACGAATAGCACGTTTAATTACCCTGTATGTCAAAATTAATACAGATCCCAAAGCAGGCAGTGTCAATACATTTAGTTATATGGCAATTATAGTGCGGCCGGAGCCACTTAATGTACAGGATTGAAAACAGAAACCAAGCAAACATGAAAAAGTGGGGGAAAAACCCATGGATCAGTGCTTCAAAGAATAACCTTATAACCTTAGGAAAGCAGGAGTTGTTCATTAGTACTAGGCTGCAAGTCCAAATAAATATGTAACCTCTCAAAAGTGTTCAGACCAACCCCAGAGCCTGTTAGGCCTTGTTGTTGTAGAGACCTCGGAAAGGTGAAGGTGAGCTTTTGACACAATGCTTTTCATTTGAATTCGCTTCCTGCTCTCTCGTTTACTGGAGGTAACTTCCCTTGGTACCTCAGCTGGCTTTCTTCACACAGAATGATCCGCTATTTGCATTTTGGTTCTAATACTGAATTCGCCTAACATGATTCAATCTTATTTTCCCAGTGGTACCATTAATATTTTAATTTAATCAGAATTTCAGGAACTTGTTTGCCATCCAGAGCAACTTGGTTACCTGTCAGCCTCCATCAGCTTGTCATATTAGAGGTGATTGTTCCTTGAATCTAATCTACTTTAAATGATTTCATTGGGTAGAGGTCTATAAATCATTTCAGAATGGGTCTGACAGATGAAGGCTTAGGTAAGTAAACAAATCAGGCTTGCTTTACTTTAGGCAGCAATGAACTTGGCTTTATCAACTTCTCATTGATTTCTGCACTCCAAAAGGTCAAAAAAAATCTCTTTAACATAAGAACATTATTAATATAAGTACAGTATTACAACCAACCATAATTAAGATAAGTCCCAATGTTCAGTGATGAGGCTGACTTAAGAACATTGCAGACTGCATTTCAATAAAGCCTGTTATGCGTTTTGAATTGATGAATTCATTTCCAAAAGATTTACTTTCGTCTTTCCAATCAAACCAGAAATTAACTAATTAAGGAGTCCAGAGTCCCTCTGGATTTTGAGCCAATTTTATAAGGGATAATATGATAAGCCTGCAGCTGGGAGTCTAACGAACGGTATATTATTTGAATCTTACAGTATGTTCACATTTACTTACCTAAATTGCAGTTAAAAGTGAAAATCTGGTCACTGTAAAATTTTGCTGAGAAATCAGACATCACATTGTGATTCACTTGAGACACATGCTGCGGCTGACTTAATAAGTGATTGTCAGCATGAAGCTGGCAATGACAAGGTGATACAGAGAAGAAGATGTGTTACATAAGAGCACAATTTTGTCGTGGTCTCTGGATTTCAAACAATACTGGTACATGTGATTTGGAAGAACTACATCTTCTTCAGAGTGGGCAAGGGGGAAAGCACTGCTTTTCTGCAGATGACCTCAACCTGTGACAAGTAGGGGAAAGAAAGAAAAATAGGGATAAATAATACACAAAAATCTCAGTTAATTAATTGTATACACATTTGACACAGATATTAATAGGAAATGTACAAGGAGAGATCCTGCAGCAATTTTAGAAGCCCTTAAAACAAAGGGTAAATCGACATCCATAAAACATGGCCTGCATAACCCTCTTCTCTCCCAGATCTGCTCTACAAAGAGAAATGAATGCCTACATCTCTTTCTAATTAGTTTACAAACCTTCATTCAGATAAAATACAATAAAATAGTAATAAGTTTCAGGAATGTTTTCCTTGGAAAAGCAGATTTGGCTTTACTGACACCTCCTGTCACATCACCGATCAACGTAAATTAGACATTTACACAGGTAAACATGCCCACAATGGTATGTAGATACAATGTTTGAACTCGCCAGAAAGGGACCAACTCTTTTCAAACCTGCATGTCCCAAAGAGATGTGTGGGAGGTAAAAGGTTCAATAATAATTAATAATTAATACAGCTCTAGATGTGTTGAAGTAAAATCCCTTCACGTTGATCTCTAAAACACTGCAGAGATTTTAGCTTAACATTGGTCTGACTCCTTCTCATTTGTGGATTAATATCTATATGCAAACTCTTTGAAGATTGTTAATAAGATTATGAAGTCCGTGGGTCATACCAGGCTATGTAGCATATGATATTAATGAGAGTTAGTGTCTGTAGTCAAAAAATTGATAAAACTGATGTTACGCCCACTTGCTTTGGCACCTCAGCACATCTATGAAAAAGTTATTTACAGCTGAGATTACTGGGCAAATTTGCAGTAGCTCATGACATGGGGTAAATGCACAGCTCTAGATTGCAGCAATTGTCTAAGTGCTCTGTTCCAATACAGTTGAAACCACTTAAAAGTTAGGAAACATTGTTGCCTGGGAATACTTACTTCTGTTTCAGACAGCAGTATTGCATTACAGTGTGTAGTTACATCATCATGTATTGCTACAGGTCACTCTCCTGCAGAGTAACAAACTGTGGCTGTGTAGATAGTGAATTCGATTGCAGCTGGTGATAACATTTTACCCTGCACTGGAGAATGTTTTTGGGTGACACGTAGAAAGAGAACGTGTATATTTGCGTGAAAAGACATGTTTGCCTCAATTAACTAAAATCTGGTGTCTGGTGGAAAAAAGCACCTGTAGGTGGTAATTTATCCCAGTTCTCATTGATGGTTATCTCAAGACGACCATCTAAAGATGGATGTGTCCTAGAAATGCCCAGTTCCCTCTAGAACCTACAGAGAGATTCTGGACCACATTTAGTCACAGATGACTTACCCTTAGCCTGGACAGCTAAAACTGTTGAGAAAAATTCCACCCTGGAGCCATTGACTATGTATGGGAATGAAGAAAATACAACCCTCTAAGACTAATGTTGCTGATGCGTTCAACTTTGTCTGGTGGTGAGTCTGTCTTGGAGCTGGCTGAAACTGTCTTCATCCAATTTGAGGGCAGCTTCTGGTGTCTTCTCACAGAAGCCACTCCTGCAGCCTCCCCACTACCAAAATTTTGTCATGTAAACCCAATACAGCCAGGTAAAAAAGACAATGACAATATGCAAAGTCTCAGAGGAAAAAACCTTTTCTCAAACAGGTAGATGTCATACACTAACAACAGCACCTACCTGGCCAAATCACCTTATATGAGTAATTACTGATCTTTGCCATTTAGCGAAGACATGAAAGACTGATTAACAACTGATGGGGATCTTTATGATGGACGTACCAGCACACTTCTCGTCTGGGCACACGGCTACTGTGCATTATGTGGAATACATCTGCATTTTTGTCCCTGATGAGTAATCTACAGAAATTATTTCCTTACGAGGCTCTATGCACTGTAGAACCAATGCTTGAATCAGTAATCCTGAATTCAGAGGCCAAGAAAGTGCAGCATCCTACCACAACCAGCTCTTAAGTGGCAAAGTTGGTTTTTCTTCTCCTACAGTAGCAAACTCGGCTGATGGAAGATAGGCACAAGACTTCTACTTCAGCTTAATGAAATGCTCCTCTGGAGGAAAAGATGCTGTGTGTGGTTCTACCTAGACTGGGTAGCTCTGCACTTGAAGTATGTCTTCCCGTGGAGAATTTGAAAACATTGCACTGTTTGGCAATTGCTTCCATTCCTCTCCATCAGATTTTGATATGAATAGTGACCACTCTCAAACCTACTGCTGTCTTCTGAGAGCTGGGTAGCACAGCAGGGATGTCTCCACTCATCCCTGGTACTGCAATAACACTGCAGTAACAGGCAGGAAGAGCTTGTTCATGCATTAGATTGTGACTTGATATAGATGGAAAGGCTAGGAATGAGGAATATATGGGGCCAAATATCAAGTCAAAGGTGTCGTTCAGGTGTAGGACATTTATACACAGAAGCTTAGAAGGACACATCACTCCTTCATGTTGCTCTGTCAGTTGCTTCTTAGAGCTCCAGAGCTGATGTCCCTGTGTGTGGATGTACTGACCCAAACCTGTCAGCAACCAGCTCCTGGGCAAAGGCAGCTCTAAAGTTATGAACTTGAGGTGACTTACTAGATTAGATGCTGAAAATTAGCACACCTGGGTGCACAAGCCTGAAAAGGTAGACCAGGATGCACTCACTGGAGGAGACTTAGCCCAGGGTCTACACTGTTAACGACACAAAAAATCCCCATTAAGGGACTAACGCTAAGACATTCCATAAAGTAATCAATCAGTAGAATAAAATTAGCCATGTATAAAGATGTTAAGCAACACTGTAATTATTACAAAACCAATTGAGTGGACATAAAAATAATTTCATTTAGTTGATTTGATTTTGTCTGATTTCAAGACATGCAAACTTTGTGAAATTCTCAGGATGAGACTCTTCTTGCACATCATCTTAGACAGCATCTTACATGTTCTGTTTTCAGAAGAATGGACTAAGCCTGCTTGTGTGAGTCCCAACGAGGCAAATTGTTTGGCAAAGGTTTTGATTTACCTGACTGGAAAGATCTGTACTTTTTATAGAAAAATAAGTATGATTTTTAGTGAAATGGTCCAAAAATTATTCTTTTAAACTCTTAAAATACAATTATCTGTGTCTTGTGTGTGATCAGAAAACCTGTTAGGACTGAACTTTTATTGGTATGGACAATGCAATTTCATACCCAGACATCAGTGTTAAATATACTCTGGCAGTGGCATTTATCAAACTTCATCACAGATTATTCCTGTGCAGCAGCAAGATTGCATCCTTTCTGCACAGACCTTTTTTTGGTCTAGCGAAAGTAGCATTTACCAGCATTAGTTCAAGTGTTTACAGTAAAACTCTTTGGTAGTAACTTCAGCATTTCCTAATCATACAGATCTCATCTGGAATCACAAAACATTCTGACTTGCTTTAGTTTTGTTAGCTGTTGCTATTCAGAAACATTTGATGGGAAAGAAATCTATGTGAACTGAAGTTCTAACATCTGGTTGTCTTAAGCAAAAGTTAAACTGAAGGTGTAAATTTGTATTTTGGTGTTTTGCAATTTTTTTGGTATAAGATCAGTGAAGAGTGTCTAGTAAGTATCATTTATCACTGTTTCTTATTAAAGCTTGCCTGGAAACTTCAGGAAAGTATTATCAGTGAATGCACATGCATTTGCGAAAATAAATGAGTACATGCTTTGTATTATAACATTACTTTTGCTTTCATATATTTCCAATACCTTAATCAAAGATATGCCTTGGAATTATATGAAACATATCTAATACATGTATAATGTATACTTCACATTTCATCTCTTCCAGGCCTAAAAACCAGATCAGGATATATATTGTAAATTGCTCAGGGCTGGATTCACCTCAGTCTCCTCATTCTGGTGGGAATTTTTCTATTAAATTCACAAGGCTTTGAATTCAAGTCCCTACTGCCTTTTTAGCTTTTGCCAGCCAGGAGCAAGTTTCTTAGTCAATGGTAAGCAAAGTGATATGAGCCAAGCGAGGTGCTCTTTAGGTGGGAAAATTGCCTCCTGATGGTCCAGAAACCACTTGTTTCTATACGCGGTCTGATGAAAGGCCAAAGTAATTTTCAGATTTTATCACAGTGCAAGAGCAAGTCGACCCTGTTCCAGCATTTAGCAATGGAGAAACATGTAATTGTTGAGTTGTTCATTTTTTTTTCCAGCAGAGGTGACTGCATGTGTGTTGCACAGAATATGCAATAATATTTTTTGTGATGCAGTTTGCTAAAGGAAGATGTTTTTATACAATCTATACATTTCTTTACTAAAATAATACTGGAAAATTAATAATTTTAGTTACAAAATGACTCTATCTCCCATTGGTTTCAATGTGACTCTTCTTTGCGGCACAAAAGGTCTACACATTTCTTGCCTTTTGAAGCCAAACATTTTGAGGAGTCTGAGCCACAACTATAGTTCTCTGAGCCTACAATGAAAAAGAGTCATGATCTCTTAAAAACTTGAGACAGTCATTAAAATCAATATTCCATATAGCAAATGTAAATATTTAAGTCTTTTTCTAAAATGTAAGGATGTTGTGGTTTGGATTTTTTTCCATAGAATTTGATATTGCAAGATTGAATTGTATGTGCAAATTAACTGTTTTCAGCAGTCCCAGTCTCCATTTCAATAACAAAGAAGAAATACTAGCGTACTTGATCTGAAGCAATTTCTTTTCTGAATCTGCCAGGGAAGGGGAAGGAGTGGGACAGAAGCAATTCAGCAACGCAATGTTCTTGTTACTCTTTTTCTGATGGCATGGATAGGAATTAAACTGAACCTAGGGAAACATTAAAATATTTTGATTCTTATGTTCTCTAAACCTAATGTTGCTATTTTACTATATGAAAGTTTAATGCTTCTTTCCTCTTGGTGCCAAAAATAGGACTGTACTTCCCTGACTGACATCATTGTAAATTCACTAAGATCAGCTTTTGTGTTAGAAATGGATAGTGAAAGGGTGGAAAAAGCTGATACATAGCTCCTGCTGATCTTTTTTAGGTCAGCCGGTTGTAGTTCTCTTTTTGTTTAGTTTCAGCTCAGAGGGATTTTTTTGTTTGTTTATTTTGATGAAGTGTAGTAAGAAAACAAGAACTTTGGGCCCTATTCTGCCAACAGTGTATGTACAGAACACCAAAGGCTGTCTACAGTACTTTCCCAAGACAAGATGACAGATACAGAAATTGGCAGGACAAAGTAGATGATCTAATGAGATTTTCTTTTTTTCTGTCTATCCTTCGTTACATGAATTTAAAGAAGAAAGTTACTGACACATTTGTCCTTTGGCCAAAGTTTTGAAAATGTTGGAGTGATTGCAAATAGCCTCTGTTTATCAGAGATAATTTTAATTCAGATTTCAGCTTGGATTTTGCAACAATTTTTCTGAAATGAAAAGGAGATTTCATAGCACTGAAAAGTATAAACTTCACTATATGATGTAAAACACTTCATTTAAATCTTCCCTACCCACAAGCTGTGGGAAAATTATGTAAGACATCTGAAATATGTGTCCTTTGCAATATTGTTGATAACAATAAGACCAGGATGTGAATGTATTTCAGTTCTGTTAATAACATTCCGATATTTATGATAGAAAAGGCTGTGAAATGTTAATGTTTAAAGCATTAAAATATTAAAAATGTCAATGATAAGAATAATGTTTGCTAAAATCTCTACTTCCACAGTTATATTTATTGTGAAACACTAGTGTCAGCAAATTCTTCTTAAAACTATTTTGTATATCCATTTAACTGCTAAGAGAAATTAAACGAATGACAATTAGAGCAGGGATTTCTCCCTGGTTTATGCAGTCAGTTACCTTTGAGAAAATGACTTGGTAACTCATGATATAACACTGTGGGAAAAAATACCTTTTCTGAATGTAGCAGCTTGCAGTTTTTTCTTGGTAGATTAGTCCCAAACATTTAAAATACTCTCAAATAACACATTCTTCTCTTCCGGTGACTGTGTCAAGAACATGATTACTACAACACACAGGCATGAGTAGGTGGTCAGCACAGCAGGCAAATGCTAGGACTATAAGACAAATGATAGATATAAATTATTTGCAAGCTCAAGTAACAGCAATTTGACTTTTTATGAGCCTGTAACAATGCCCCCAGAGACGAAAGTGTGAATTTCTGTAGATCATTGCATTTTCATGGCCTTGGCATTAAGTAAAGGTTGCAGCTCTAGGTTTTGAATTTCCCTACTCATAAATAAGAGCTATTTTGTTTTTTATGTCTGATTTTTGCATGAAATATGTATATTCTAATCCTTGCTGAGAAGTCTTCAAGGAATAATAGTGGAAGCTTTTTGGTATAAAATTTCATCTCTTATGCTTGCAGAAACCATACATCTTTGGTGTTGAAGTTGCAGCACCTATATCAAGGGCTTGTGTATCAAAGTCATGCTCTTCTGTATTATAATGCTTAACAATTTCCTGATCATGACTGACAGGTTTACAGAGCTAACATGTTCTGGAGTTGTGGGTGATTTACTCCAGAATAACTCAGGCGATTCAGGGAATTCAGCTGCCACAGTCTTCCTTCTCATCACAGAAAATAAATGCCTATTAGGATTGATTGCATTTCCTTTAAGATTCTTCACTACAGAAGGGACTTCACCCTACATTGTCCTCAGGTAACAGTAATGTGGACATCTAAATTCTCACCGAAGAAACACAGACAAAGGTCTGCTAATTTTTGTTTGCTTTTGCAGTTGTAGTTATTATTATTTGTGTTGGCTGAGCTTTTTCCTTTTGTTGAAGTGACAGTTGATTGTTAATGTTCCCACACAGAGAACAAAGTCCGTCTACAGACCTCATCAGACAAAAAAATGCCTGGCATGATGAAAGTGGGAACAATTCTTACAAGAAGACAAGGTATTTGACTTGGATACAGCAAGCCTAATAAAGGTGAGATCACAGGAAAGAGCGAAATGCAGACATGAAGTGGACATAAGTCCTGTTTATTTTCAGTATTTCTCTTTACACTGGCACAGAACCTGGCCTTTCTTATCTCTACCATACTCTACTCATTCTGTGAATGAGGTGATATATTTTTATACGAGCAAAAACATCCAGAATAGCTAACTGCAGACACTCAGTTGAAGTCTTCTAATCTGATTACATTTGTGTTTGGATTCTTCAGTGGAAATTAATTTCTTTCCCATTATTTACATTACTGCTTAACTAGAGGCCCTAGGAAATCTAAAACTCCAAAGTGCTAGATCCTGTACAGAATAGTAGGCCAACACCTGAAGACATGATGAAAGTGGTGGCTAAAAAAATGAGGAGCAGATGTGGCACAGAAATGGCTGTCAACCTACAACTAGAAATTTGTATGCACTAACTATTTAGTTTGATAGATTAAACCAGTCTCACTGAGAAGCCTCCGGCTGGCAGATTTGGATATGAATAGTCTTTATCCACAACCTTGTTTAGCTCTCTCAGAAGAAAAGGCATTTCTATAAAATTGTCCCATGGGTGATTTGCCTGATCTTGAACTCATATGCAAGAATGGGTAGATATCTACAGTCTTGTTGTATGAACTCTTTATCTTTCAGTAGAGCTGTGTGTCTAAAATTTCAGATCAGTGATTCACCCTGGAAATCACGTCTGACTGTAAGGCTATTATGGAAACAGCCATTACATACAGGTTATCTTACAAATGCACCCTTCTCATTTATGCTGTAAAGGAAGTAGCAACATGGATCTATGACCTAGGAACTTCAATGAGCGTCTGTTTTTATTTTGAGATTTCTAAAAAAGTTTCTCACATAGGCAAATACTTTTTCTTAACAAGGAGGGGAAACTAGTATCTTAGTGAATACCTGGTTTCAGTTCTAGGATGACTGAAGTGTTATTTTGTTCTCTCATTCCAAAGGTAGGTTTGCTCTGAGGAGATGAGAACCAAATTTGAACCATTGTTGGGAACTGCTCCAAAGAGAATTGGATAGATATCTACCCCCAACAAGTAGAGAAAATAGAAAAGCTCTCAAAGTATTATTCACTGGGAAAGATTGTGTCTGAAAGGCCAGAATGTTATAGGGTGGGATGATTCTGGCCAAATATAGATGTCTAAGACGAATGTTTATTCCTGGATTAGACAAATTAGACTCTTTTTGCAGTATAAGAGAAACAAGCATTTTTTTCAGCCATGAATCAGCTTTACTCATACAAAAGTCTGAAAGAGGTTGGAACCACAGGATAAAACTGCCAATTTATCTCCATTTTGTATAAAGGTGTCCTAGGGTAACTAGTTCAGATGTGCTAAATGACACTGTCCAAATCTCAATTTGATTGAGATGAAATGTAGTCAGAGATATTAAATAAAAATTACCAGAAGTCAGTATTATGTAAAGCTAGAAAAGGAAGTGTAAAGAGGAAAGTGAAAGGTTTTTACCAATATGTATGTAGATATCTATCTGTATACATATGAATTTATATTAGGACCTATATAAGAGGACAGAGATTCAGATGATGTAAATTAAGCCATCGGAATATATGTTTCTGCCACAGACAAAGGAACAGACTATGGCAAAAGCAAAACTGGGAAGAAATAGGGCAGCTGTCTTCAAATGCTTCCAAACGGTAAAGATAAGGGAGGGAGAAGAGTTATTTATGCTAAAGGACAAAGTAGGAAACAGAACATTTGTTTAGAAAGAGTCCACAGAGAAATTAGAGAAAGGTTTCTAATTCTTACAGGAATTAAGCTGCGGAAGACTATCTGGAATTAAAACCTATATTGTTCAAAGTTTAAAATACTTGACAGATTTCTTAAAAAGTTTAAATGATGTGGGTTTGCCTATTATAGCAAAGGATTGAAGCTGATCCAACCTTAAGCCTTGGTTTGTTTTAAGTTTTGTTTTTATTTTAGAAGCTTTCTGTCTGAAAGATGTTTTAAGAAAATTATGGCCACTGTAAATTTTCCGCAAACCCCATTATTTTTATAGCTCTTCTACTGCTTTGTTTTCATTTGAAGTTTTAAGAGCAGGCTACCCAAGAGAAGAAAGCTGTTTTTTCCCTTGCCTCTTCCACTTGTCCCTTTGCACTAATACAAAGGCCAACTATAACAGAGTCCTCAGGAGATTTATAACCTCTTTGACCACAATAGTTGAAGAGCTTTGTGTCAACGCACGGTTTCATCTCTAATTACCTCTTCTAAAACATACCCTCTCTCTTTTGAGGGGAATCTTAGATCTTATTGATAAAAAAAATGTTTTGGTTAAATCTATTTAAGTCAGAAGATGCCTTTCCAGTCGGATATGGATTTACAAAAGTATTGAGTGCTTCTAGTTGAGTTTTTAAGACTGTGCACAGTAACTGAACACAGAATTCAGAATTAGAAGACAGATATGAAAACATGCAAATAGGAATAAAGCATATCTATTCTAACTTCAATATTGGTGTTTTGGTATCTCTTCTAACATTTGGGATTGCAGATAGGTCTGTGATTTATCCACTGATTCGTCCTTAGGAATATATTAGCCTATTCCAAACTTAAAAAAAAATCTCTGGGCAGTCCAGACAGGCCTTGAGGTAGGAAAAGATAAAATGTTTGATCATGATATCATCCTATTCTCACAGTTTATCACTAATTCTATTTTCAAGGCACATTCCAAATCATAGAATCATAGAATGGCCTAGGCTGGAAGGGACCTTAGAGATCATGTAGTCCAACCTCCCTGTCGTGGGCAGGGACGCCATCTCTCGACTAGACCAGGCAACACGTGAGGACCAAGCGGGAATCGAACTTGCGACCTGGGTGTTATCATTGTTGTCAGCACTGCGCTCAAACCACTGAGCTAATCTTTCTCAGGACTTGCAGCAGGACCACTTTGAAGTGTTGAAATCTCTTCACTTCACCAAGCACTAATATTTCTTGATCCAAAGCAAAACTGTCTAGGTATCAGTCAAAATATATTGACAAACATTTAAATTTTTCTTACAACTTATTAGTGAGCATCTTGAATTTTAAAAAAAAAATATTCAGACAGCTTTGAATTACAGTGCCTCCTAACCATCTGAATCAGCAGACAGCAGCTGAGGACACTCATGCAGATGATGTTCCAAGAACTGTGGTGCTCCAAAACTACTAATCATCACAGTCTCTCTAGAGCCTTCTGTTCCATAGTGGCACCCCAGGATGGTTGAACTGGACAGGTAGATTTTTCTTCTGGTCTTGTTTAGCAGCTTCTAGTTTGTTGATGGTCTTACAACCTACCATAGGCTCAGCCCTTGGTCTCCCCTCAGTCCTTTCCACCTTGCCTTCCTTCTGACAGAGCCTCCTTGCAGGGAAAGTAGCACAGCTACCCATGTTTCTGGGGACATCTGCAGTTAAAAAGACCCCTGTTCTTGGGAAATGTATTCCTCACCTCTGGGTGCAGGTGAAATGTCATCTTGGCTCCAGAATTCACAGTGAGTTTTGTTGTCCGATCACCCTGGATTTTCAATCAGCATCATGAATTTTTAAAGCTGTTAAGGGTGTTAGGAGTAACAAATCTGCCAGCTCTTCCTCAGGCACCTCCATCTGAGTCTTTGGTCCTAATCCAGCTAACTATATAAGCATACAGTAATATGCAAGAGGAAGAGCAGCATTGCTGGAACTACATACAGGTCCAACATTGAGTAGAAATTTAAATTCTTTTCAGAACTGGAAGTTTCTGATGAAGCAAAGCCTTAGTTCATTCATATTATCATCACAACCTGATTTAGGGGGATAGAGCAGCTGTACTATGTATGTCCGTGGTGCACAGACTTGAGACTCAGAGCAGAGAGATCATGTAGCACAGCTGGAGGGAAGCAATGATACTTCCTCATTTTTTTTCCCCAGATTGTTGAAAAAGGACATGTTAAAAAGGGGAGATATTATATCCTTTCTGACGCTGTATTAAAAATAGCCAGATTTAAGCCGTCAGTGAATAATAATGCTAAACATCTACAAGTTCATGTAGCGAATAAACTTGTAACTTCTTAAATTCATTTATGAGAAAACCAGTCTTTTCCTTCAATTTGCTGTTGCAGTGGTACAGCCTTTGCAGAAACATCATTCCTCTATTATCTACCTTTTAGTGGTGTTTAACATTCTGCCCATTTTCCTTCTTGCTGTTATTAGCTGAGGCATAAAAGGTTAATACCTCTAATTGTACCTCGCATATATACATACATATATCTATATATGCCATGTCTCAGCTTTGCTGCTGGTGCCAAGGAAAATGTTGGATTCTATTCAGTTTTCTTCATATTCATTTTCCTGCCCACTTAACAAAATTACATTCAATGAGCTGTGGGAGAAATGCACATCAACGGGCCATGTAATGCAATTTCTAGTATATACGCAGGAAGAAAAAATCCTACACTTTCTTTCATTTCTGTCAAAATCAATCAAATTGTACTGAACTGAACATAATCTCTTAAAAAAAAAATCACTGAGGCATTTCCAGTGAAATAAGCCTCTCTTACATGGTAACATGCACATATTTAAGAGGTCTCTGTTTTATTTTTTTTTAATCATGCCTAATTAGTTTTTTTTAATCACCCACACAACTAAGGCTCTTGCCTGCATAATTTATGACATAGAGGGGCCGGTGTCAGAAATCAAATGTTGTAAATTAAAAATAACAAGTTTGAGACTAGTGATTCAATTAAAACCCTAGAAAACATTGGATTATGCATAATTGAGAGCTTGTATGCAGAGATGCATGTCATGCTTGTCAGCTTGGATGGGAGGATTGGATTGGAGCTGTCAAGAGCATTTAAATCAACTCAGTAAAAAAATTAGAAAACAAAGATGATATTTATTATTAACTTCCAGTGTTCAAAAATAAACTGAGAGGTATTTAAATTGAATATTTAGATGACAAGGCTTTATTTATAGCAGAAGTTATAAAACTCAGTAATAACCCTAGCTGGCACGGATGTAAAGATACTACTGTGCAGCTGAGCAGCAGCCTACAGTGTGAGGATTCAGCAGTTGGCTCTGAATCAGGTTCAGCTAACAGAAAGCTGTGTTGGAGGAGAAGAAATCCAGATTCTTGAAGGGAGTTGAGAATGACCAAAAGCTTATTTTTCTTCTTTTCTTGTTCTTTTCTATCTCCCAGAGAATGATGACATTCCATGAAATACTTTGTGTCCTCTGAAAGCATGTGACTACTGCAGGACTACTTTTTACCAGCCAGTAATGCTACTTGGTAGGAATAGCTAAGGTCTGAAGATTAACAACATCTTCCCACTTCAGCCAGACATCCCAGAGTCAGTTCCAAACTTTATTTGAAATTTCTGAATCAATAATAAATTGTGCTGTTGAGACTGAACATAAAAGCAAGCCAGGACATTTCCCATATTTGAAACTAAAGAATAATTTCATTTCTAGCTTGAGAAGAAAGACTCCAACAAGACAAAATTGTGACTCTCAGGACTAGAATATATCTGCCTCTAAAACACTTATGGACTCTAGCAGTCATCCTGGCCCTCAAATATAAATGTCAGGAAGATCATTTAGTTCCTAACCTATATATCAACAGTATAAACCAAACTTTGACTTTTAAAGAACAATCCCTGATGATATGGCCCTTTGGATGACTTGACATCTTATTGCAAGGTACTCAGAAATTCTGAATGTTTCTAACTTCTTCCCTTAAGCAGACTTTTTTCCCCTGTTTCTCTTCTAATAAGTCCCAAGACATGAGATCCCATCTTTTTTCCCTGAAGCTTCTGCAAATTTAAGTTTACCAGTGCACCCAGTTCCCTCTTGGGGTATTTCATACTAAACAAAACAAGAATGCAAAAGGATCACCATCAGCTTTAGAAGTTTTCAGAGCTCAGTGAGGTGATATCTGAGAGGGATGATGCCAGCATTTTAAATGTTTTATGACTCTTAAACCTAAATATAAGGCTAGGGAAAAATTCTTGCACCAAGAAAGGCAAAAAGGACCTTCAGAAAGTGGAGAAAAACGCATGAAGAGTTAAATTCTTCTCCTTTGGTACACCACTAACCGCTGACGTCAACGGGATTTGCAAATGCACATCTGAGAGTGGAATTTGGCCATGAGTGAGGTGGAAGAATGATTGATGACTGCCTAACAGTGGAGGAGTTGGATCAGCTCAATCATACAGCCGAGCTGGAAGTTTCTCAGTTTACCCTCAGCAGATTTCTATCAATTCCCCCTGTGAACTCAGGGGCAGGTGGAGAATCTCTAGAAACACGGGCCACTCTTGGTACTCATCTCCCTTGGCTGAACTTTAGCCCCCCACGGTGCTGCTGCTGATGGGCTTTGGGGGCCCAACGGTGGAAGGAATGCACCACAGAGGCGAGATCGATCACCTGCATACGCAGGGGGGGCAAAACAGCCTTAAATTTAGAAAGTGAGGCAGAGGTGTATTTAGGCAACTTCTAATGATTCTAGAGGGAAATACATAGTTAAAGATCCTTACTGAATCTAGAGGTAAGATTTTAATGGTTCATTTTTTCAAACCTCAATTGGCAATTCCAAATCTTTGCTATACTAAATTCCTCTTATAACCTACGATCACTTGGTAGCATTTACATATACTATCTTTGTATCTCTTTCATCATCTTTCTTTGATGTTTTATTAGTTACAAGGTTTAGCCTAGAAAAGACTGTGCATTCCTCTTTACTTAAAAAATTAAAATGTGAAAGATATTAATTTAAGCCATTCTGAGAATTCTTCAAATTATAACAAGACTATGAGTATGAGCAGGAGAGTTATGTAAGCAGAAGAGATGAACCAGTGGTGTATGATTTTTGCTGTATTGGAAAGGGGAGCTTGATTCCTGAAAGTTCAAATTATTAAAATAATTCTCCATTTTTATAGGCAAAATCATCTAAGTAAGAAGGTTTTGTAAGTAATAGGAGACTGCAAGTGCCTTCAAGACTGGCCTAGCTTTGCTCTTGTTAACCTCTCTAACAGTTTTCTCGTAAGCTTCAATGGGAACAGAGTTCAGCCAGAGTCCCTCTATATATTAATTCTGGTGTCTGGGAAAAGGATCAAACTTTTGCTGTTTTTCGGAGTAACTGTTGGTGTCACTAAGTTAATGTGCAATACTGAAAAAAGTTAAATTCCATTTCTGTTAGAGCACAACCAGATATGAGAGTTCCCCACTGAAAGATAAGCAAGCCATTTTCCTCTACACCAAAAAGAAAATGCAAGTATTTCATTTGAACTGACTTTCTAGACTTAAAGGAGTGGAAATTAGAGACCGTTTTTGCAGACGAAAACATTAATCATTAATACTGTGCATCGTCATGGGACTCTTCTCTTTACTGTGTTCTACACTTCCCCTTCCCACAGAAATGAAGAGCTTTTGTGTTTCCCTCATGGACTAAATCAAATGGAAGGATACTTTAAAAATTATTCTGGCAATTTAGGTCTGAGTAAACGCATTCCACAAAAATACCTGGCAAAAAAGTCTAAGCACAGATTTCTTGAACGAGAAGATAATAAGCAAGCTAACATGGTGAAGGCTGGATGCCGATGAGGAACATCTATGAAAATGGGAATGAAAATGTGGGTCTTGGAAACAGATGGGAGTTTCCACACCTTATTCTCTGAGATTAAGACCACCCTCTGCCCTTGATATTTACTCTGCTTTTTACCACTTCCACTGCTTCTGCAGATCATCTGTAGATCTGTGCAAAAGAAATAAAATTCAAAATTGCATGACTTCTACTTGTCTTAGAGACTCATTAAGTTTTTTCAGTTTGTCCCTGACTTGGGTTTAACTTTTGGTAGAAGGTGCATGGGGTTTCAAGGGGTGAGACTGGTGAATAAAGGGCTTTAGTGAATCAGATGTATGTATAGATGAGTGAACCACTATGTAAAACTGTGTGAATCAGATGTATGTATAGATGCATGGACCACTACGTAACACTGTGTGACTCTTCTCTTTAATGAGATCCCCAGGTCTGAGTTATTTGCCCTGATTCTGCATGCAGTGTGAGATGAGAGAGGCCTCAGAAATATTTTCCATGAAATCTGATGTGCTGCCTAGGCAGCCCCATAAGATAACCACTTACAGAAATTGTATGTAAGCATTTGCCTCAGCTTTCCACTCTCTCCTTGACCTGGTGTGGTGTTGCCTATGCTGATGTTCAAGAGCATGCAGGCTGACCCCAGACCTGTGTGCAGGCATTGCTTGCTGGAAGGGTCCTGGAAGATGTTCAAAGCAGAGCCAGGGAGCACACTGACAGTAGAGCAGTGTGGATTATGCACAAAGTCTTTCCTTCGTCCTCTTAGATAATAGTGTTGTTACATCCTTAGAAAAATTTAACCAGTGAACAGGAAGTTTTGGGATGCCAGTTATGCATAAGCTGAGCCAAGACTAAGATCAAAACTGAGATATATCAGGAAAACTACAGAGACAGAAGTTTTATGCTTCCTGAAGAATCTTTGAGGGAAAGTGTTGCTCGAGTGTGATCAGTGCCTGCCAGGTTAAGTGCCAGCTTAATGGACTTTTTAGGGTTACAGTTTGGCATATAAACAAATAATTTTTTTTTCTCAATTCCTGCTAGAGACACCTACTTATCTATCTTTCTGGATGTGGTCTTGCACATCTAGAGAACATTATTAACAGAAACTCATGTGCCAAGGGAAGAACACTATCTTCCCCTGGGGTGAGGCAACAGCTCAGCTGGGGTTTTGAAGATCTACATTTTGGACTTAGATGTTTACAATGGCTGTTAGATTCCTAATTCTTTTAGTGGATCTAGGCCATAGCATGTAGGCAAAGCTTGATAGAGTCAGCTGAATTTTTTCTTAGAAGTTTTGGGTTTCTTTGAAGCTGAAACTCACAATGGAACTAATTATAACTTAACTGTAGTTGTCTGCCTAATGTGTTATAATATTCTTGTTTGAGACATTCTGTACAATTATTTTTGCACTTTTAAAATGTAGTATGATGTTCTTTCTATAAATTGTTTGTGTTGAATATGAATTCTAATGTTGGATGTGAGGTGTAGAATTTTATCGAGAAACAAGAAATCTTGAAAATGTTAAATAGCTGCTGACCACTAAAGGAAGAAAAAAAAAAGAGAAGAAATGAAACCAATATCAGTCTTTCAGTTAGTCCGTGTTGGTCATACTGAATTAGCAAAGCACATTGCTTAATGAGTGTAGAATAGTGATGTAAAGGTCTGTGTAGTAACTGTACATCTTAGCAACTTAACATCTTAGTAAGATGCTAAACCCAAAGATTTCTGATAAAAGAATTCAAAACTTGAGATTTTTCATCGAATCATTACTGGATTTTAAGATAAGTAGGAACTGATACAATAATGCAGTCTGACCTTACATACTCAAATGCTCATATGGCAGACAGTAGGAGAGAAACTCCCATTTTGTGGCTGTACTTGCTATGCAAAGTGTGTATCCAAGAGATTGTAGGGGAACTACTTCATCAGAGGAACCAACTTAAATGTTAGCAGACTGCTAGGTGCCCCTAATGATTAGCCTGAAATCATCATATTGCGTTAACTGGGAAGCTTTTCTTCCTAACAAGCTACAATAAAAGGCTAATGTGATATAGGTAACAAAATATTAACCTTTATAATAATCCATTTTTTAAAAAGACAATGAAAAATGAATCCACTTGTATAATGTTGAGGAATTAATTGAGGCTGCCCTGTTTCATAAGACTTGATTAAAAAGAAAAAGGAATGGTGTGATAAGAAGCAAAAAGTTAGAAAAGAGGAGACCTCAGTAATAAGAAAATGAAACAAGAGCTTGAAAATACAGGTTCCAAAATCCCAAATCATCCAAAAAAAGTAGTAAGTGAAATCCCCAAAATACAGGATCAAAAAAACATCAAAGCAAGCACGTATACACTGCCAACAATTAGAACAGTATTAATTAGCAACAATGTTCTTTAATCTATAAATAATAAAGTGATCAAACGGTCCCACAGAGAGGTGTATAACAATACATAGAATTTTACAGTCATAGGTCAAAAAGTCTATTTAAAATCCCTGTGGCTAATTCATATGTTCAGATTTAAAGCCCTGTTTATCGTTTAGTCGAGAGATCACTCCGAGGTGGAAGAGATGTCAAAATCAGACCCAGTGCCTCAAAAAAACTGCATAGAATATAGTGAAGAAACTACATTCAATCTCTATTGCTTCAAAGTAAAAAGGTGCAGTAAGTAAAAAACTAAAATAAGAAAGAGCCTGTGTTTTAGAAGAGACTTAAAAAAGGCGTTAAGACAAGGAGTCTCCACAGTATTATCAGTAGTGACCTGCATTTTCAAACTGTGTTATGACAGGTGACGACAGAGTTGTAACAATACGTGATGTAGATACATATACTTCTGTATATCATGCTACATAATAAGTCAGATAACAGAAATATTTTTTGTCAAGTTGTGTTAAAAGATATACTTGATAAAATCCACAAGGTGTTATGATGAGGAAATTTAATATTGCTATCTCCATTTGAGTCAGCTGCGCTAAATGGACTAAATGAATAATGGAAGATTATTTTTTATCCCATTATTCCATCTGAGTGACTGCTTTAGAATCTGATTAGCCAAGTAGTTAGGAGCCTACCTGAAACTTATCCAAATTTATCAAGAATTTATTTCTAATATTTGAAGTTTTGTCCTTTTATAATCACTAAAACCCATCTACTATTTGATTATTTCCAAACAGAGTCAGAAGTCCGAAGTTTTCTTTACTGAATGATACACTGATTTTTTCTTCCTGGACACTTCAGTGTATCGGTCTCAATTCTAACTGTGACCTCCAACATGTTGCATTCCTATCCAGATAGCTTAATCTGAAGACTCCATGGATAAATTTTATATATATTTGTTGAAGTCATTAATAAAAATATTGGACAATACCAGACTCCAGATAGACTCCTTCAGAGCCTCCAGTTTGACAATAGGCAGTTTATAATTACTCTTGCAGTAAAGTTTCCCATCTAATAATTTTTTCACCGTGGACATTTTCCTAACTTGTTCATCAATTCACTTGTAAACTACAGTCAAAGTACCTCTGCAGTCAAGACAGATCAAATTTACTTTTCCCATAGGGTCAAAACATGTTGATTTGTCACAGAATGAAAAATTTGACAGTAGTTTTTCCCTTATCAGATTAAGAACTATTTGCTCTGTTATTTTTCTTGGAATCTTTAATACTTAGACTCCTCTTTTCTTTTTCTTTAAAACAATTATATGAATATATAGGCATTATCATTGTCATTTTCTGGTCTTTGTGACACTCCTGTGAGTTCTTGAAGAATTGGTCCTGGATTTGGTCCACTCACTTCTTTCAGCGTCCACTGTGGAATGTCATGAGCTTCATCCAATTTGAGGGCAGTTAGCTATCACAAAATAGTGTAGTCTGATTGCTCTGCCCAATACTGATTCTTAAATCTGTTCGTGAAGCGAGATTCATTAAGCATTTGGTCTTACCTGGCTATTTTGGTCAAGGCAAAAAGGCTTTGAATAATTGTTTTATTGTAAAAAAGCCCTGAAATCGTTCCCTCCCTACTAAAAAGTTAACTCTTTCCTCAGTTGCCTTCTAACTAATCTTATAGTCATGATTTTCTTTATGTTCTTTGATACTGACATTTCATTTATATATTAGTTGAGCTGCATATCTTCCATTTTTTTGGTATTGTTTTACATTTGTATTTATTTATTGGACCTTATTCCAGTTTCCATATGCTTTCTACCTATTTCCCTGGATCTTGAAGGTCTTCTGCTATAGATCACTAACTTGCTTGTTTTCCTCAACATAAACATGGTTTGGTCTTCTGCCTTTTATACAGTTTTCATCAAATATCTGCTGGCTCTTCTAAACAATTTCTTCTTTTAGGCTGTTTCTCCAGTCTGTCCATTTCTTTTGAATTTAGTCAAGAAGTTTTGTTGTTTTGTGATTCAAAGCACTATATTACCATTATCTTCCTTCATCGTTAGATTTATATCACTTTTGGGTAGCTCAGAGTCATTCTCAGCAATATTATTAGTATCCACATGAATGACCAGCATGTAACAGTACCAAGATGTTGGCGATCTGCCCACAATGCCAGACTGGGAGCACTGTAAGGTCCTAGCAGCTAGCTATAGGGTCTCTTCAGCCTCTGCTGTAAAGAGAGACCAGCCTCCTATTTTCCTCCTGGAGTAATCTCAAATTTCATGTTCTTTGCAGGACGAGGCTTCTGTTTCGCAACTCCTGGAGGTTAGGTCTGGTGTTTTTTCTGATCATGTTGTTTAGGGCAGTAGCAGAACTGTTACAGCAGGTGAGTGGAAGTGCTCCATGACTAAGCACACACTGTGTGACATTTTTGGGTCAGGCATGCACAGCTGCTCAATGTCTTAATTTTTCTCCATGAGCTGGCTATGGGACAGTTTGTTTATTTTGGCAGCTCCAGATTTGCCCCACAGCTATTCCTTCAGGTAACTCCTCTCCTGGTAGCCCTATCTCAGTGTCTGAAGCAGGACATTGCTCCTACTCCCTCACTGAAGTGAACTCCAGTTGTTCCTTCACTCACTGCACTGTAGACAAAGTCCTTTACTCCTTCGTCTCTCCCCTGAAACTCTGACGCCCTTCTACTGAATTACTTTTATGTGAGCTCCGCCTCTTTGCATTCTCTGCCTCCTGTGGTGCTGCTTTATTACCATTTCTCTCCCGGAGTACAAGATACAGAAGTAAAAGTCCAATGAGGCAGGTTTGACCCACGTTGCATGCAACAATCCTTGTTGCTGTGACTGAGGAATTATGTCACACCTTCTCTCTGGTTCTTTGTGTCTTGGTGTCCTTTGTGCATAAACAGCATGGATTGCCCAGAGAAGATGTGGATGCCTCAACCCTGGAAGTGTTCAAGGCCAGGCTGGATGAGGCTTTGAGCAACTTGGCCTAGTGGGAGGTGTCCCCGCCCGTGGTAAGGGGTTTCGAACTAGATGATCTTTTAGGTCCCTTCCAAATCAAGCTGTACTATGATTCTAACAGCATGGAGATGCCTTAGGAATGAAATCAAAGTGTGGTCCTATCACACACCCAGGCAGAGCAGCCAGGAAGTGCCACAGCACAAAAACATAAATATAAATGCTATGCATCTGGTGAGCTATAATCATGAAAAGGCTTCATCTGGGATCTTGGAAACTACTGACCACTGAATCAGATTTCCAGACAAGTTCATTGGGTCTGTAATGACGAACAAGATCCCTGAGGAAATGGATTAGCACAGTGCCCTGGACTCTGTGCGCTAAGTGGATTCAGCACGGTTTCTGTTAAGGGAAACCCTGCCTTACAAACCTCAGGCAGTTCCGTCAGGGAGTCAGTGAGCACACAGACTTAAAGGGCCCAGGGCAAGCAACGTATTTAGTCTTCAAGAGACTTCAAAAAGGTTTCACATCAAGATTGTTAAAGTAACTGATTTTCCTTAGGTTTATAAGAAAAGTCTTTTTACGGACTTAAATCTCATTGAACACTTGGTCATTTTTCAAGGTTTAGAATGTGACCAGTAGGCTCCCACAGGCATCAGTGCTAGTGCTAGTTTTATTCAGCAGGGACCAAGGAGACTTCAAAAAGGTAAACGAGTGGCTAAAATGTGGCAGAACTTCATATATTTTAGTGGCAAACCTGAAGAACAGTAATTTCATCTGTGCCTACATGATGCTGGACTCAAAGCTGGCAGTCACAGCTGAGGAAAAAGACCTTGGAGTTATTGCTGTCTGGTTCCCAAAGCTGTCATCTCTATGTGCAGAGGCAGACAAAAAGGCAGCAGCATTTGGCATCATCAGGAATGGCTCTGAAAAAAAAGCATGTGACAATATTTTACCACTGTATGAAGCTGTGATGTGCTGCACCTCAGTTGCTGTGTATGCAGTCCTGGCTCTGTGACTCAGGAAGGTCTCAGTGGAGTTGAATATGATACAGAAGAGAAGCAGTGAAGAGGATCCAAGGGACAGAGCAGCCACCTTCCAAAGAGACACTATAAAGGTTGAAGCTTTTGGAAGAGAGGGTACATGCTAAAGAAAGTATAAGCAAGACAGAATCAGGAGAGTACTGGATAAGCTGAATACAGAGCTGTTATTGACCACATTTTGTCATACTATAACTGGGGAGCACTTTGTGAAGTAAGAGAGAGACTAGTTTAAAACCAAGCACTCATTTGCCACGCATATAGTGAACTCCTGCATCTTTTTGCCCAAGGGGCTTTTAAGGCAAACAGTACTGGCAGACTGAGAAAGAAAAGAGACTTATAATTAGGAGGTCTACAAATAGGTACCAAAAGGATGAGAGAGGAAGATAACCCTAATTCAATAATTGAAGAAACTGGGATAATGCAAGGAAAATGGTCTGGGTGAATGGCCAGGATCATATGTTACATATCTGATCATTTCTGCAGACAAACAGCCAGGCTAGATGGTCTAGTTGGGCATCTCTTCTCCTCTCCTCTCCTCTCCTCTCCT
>NW_009707656.1:0-6213 GCF_000703405.1 Apaloderma vittatum | reverse complement strand
ATAAAATAAAATAAAAATTTAAAAATTAAAATCAAAATATGCCAAACCTAGCAATTATCATTATTGTTTGGAAATTTAATGGGGAATGTTTATCTTTCAGAATATTAATTAAACCACAGACAGCAAGAGAACATGATGGTGGCATACAAATTCCAGAGTATGTACTGATCAGAGAAGGGGAGAAGAAAGTAAAAATGAAAAAAAATTAATATTGATAATCAGATTTACAACACTGAAAGTATTCCCAAATAGGATTTTATAAAAGATATCTCACTAAAGAATTCAGATAACACAAATTTGGGAAAAAAAATGGGGTTTAGTTTTGTCATGTAAAAAATAGTGTTTTTTTTAATTTAAATTCTAAACATTTTTAAGCCATTGTAGCTCGTTTTCATTTGTATTCACAATAATGTCATTTTAATATTTAACAAGATTAAATTAAAATTATTTTGAATGTGTAACTGTTCTTCAAAGCTTTAGTCTTATGAAGAGAGGCAAAACCCAAGCAAAAATTCTTTTCATATTATTCTAATGAATTTTTCAAAGGATGTTATGACAAAAACCAAACTATCAATCTCTAAATGTTGGATCTCTTGTATTGACACTGCTCCCACTCGCCAGTTCAGCTGGTGCCTTGAAGGAATCCATTCAATGTCCTCACTAGCTTACTCTTCAAGCAGGTGGACACTGAAATAAATGTTGCTTCAAGACGCAAACAGAGTAAGAGGCGTTGTCACTTAATTTGTGACTTTGTTATCAACAGCAACAAGATTTATCAATTAAGCATACCTGCTACCATAAACTGAGCCACTGTTAAGCAAGATTTGATCAGAGCTTAAACCTTGCTGCTACTCCTTGAGGAAGGTAGGATATTTGTCATCACTAGACATGACAGACTATTTAGAGTGATTCTATGTACCAAGTACTGTGTCTAAAACATTAGTGACTGATTTAAAATTAAAAATATAATCATAGAGACAGGTCAGTGACATAAATTGCATAAAATGTAGTCAATACTATTATAAGATTCTCTAGAATTTACTTTTTTAAATCTAGTTCCTTAGATTCAGTCTATCAGTTTTGTTGTAACACAAGAGCATGCAATGTTTTTACTTAGGCAGATAACACGTATTGGTAAAACCTGTCATTAGACAGTAATACAGCAAATGGAGCTGACTGATAGACCTGCCTGTTCTTAGGGTTTTTTTGGCATTTTCTGCTCTAATTGCTAATTTATTTTTTTTTCTACCAAGTTTAACAATTTTGAAATCTGCAATTACCCATTATCCCCAGGAAGAGCTCATCTGGCAAGTCCTCAAATGCACTGAGCACAAGGTATTATTGTTGACTAGTTTGGTGGCATGCTCATTGTAAAGAAACAGAAGAAACTGCATGCATGACAAGTTGAGAGGAGAAAGTGGGTAAAAAGAGGTCATTATTGGCGTGGCAGCAAGATGCTTCTGCTGCTTTTCTCCAGGTTTGTATTCTTGCTTTTTAGTATTAAAGATAGGCTTTGAAGCACTCAGTAAACATCTAATTATGGAGTTGACTTAATTTAGAATTAGTTCTATTTATTTTAATAGAACTCTATGTAAGTTAATGGGCTATTCTTTATTGATGCCAAGAATGGAGAACACTTTATGCTGTAAGAATATGCAGTAAGAGCATGAAAAAGGGAAAACATTTAACAAAATACTATATCTTGAATCTGCAGAAGATGTCTATAATTTATTTTTTTTGTCAGTGTGAGAAAGCATTGTGAATATTCATTAAAATTTTGGCTGGAAAATTCATTAGAGAATGTTACATAGGAGAGTAATGAATGCACAATAACAATCTTTTTCTACCTCTGATTTCTCTGGGTCCTTCATGCTAAGTGAAGGAATTTAAAATTAATCTATTTTTACCTCCCAATTACTCTTTTGATTTTGCTTATTCTAAGGTAGCTTCAGTTATAACAACTCTGTAAAAATGGAGAAGAATATTACCAATGGATGAGTACAAATTCTGTAGGTGACAATGTTAGCACCCTTTGGTTAACTTGTTACTGTTCAGTGTCACAGCAATGAAAAGCAGAGATATTGGGGGATTCATAGAAACCGAAGTGGTAAGCTTTATTATTTTAAGACTTTGAGATAACCAGTTAAGATTTATTATTTCCAGCACTTCCTTTGTTCATTGAAAATGTCTCTTGCTGAACTATAATGCTAGGTTTCAAGAGATGGAATCATGACCACTATGCTACAAATAAAACCACCTTACTCTGAAGATATAGAGCCAGATTATTTCTAGGTGAACAAGATGATCTGTGAATCTGCTGTGATGCTTGATGCCAGTGTAGAACTCCGGGAGTTTTAAAGGGTCCATCTCATAATGGCCATGAATTATTCAGCCCCTAGGATTAGTCAGGCATGCAACACAGTATGTCATAAAATGACTTTTTCAAGATAAAATGGATACTAGTGTTGAATTTGCCTCTAGGGTATGTGTTTTCATCAAGATTTACTGAGAAAGCCATCTGAATAGTCAGACTTGAACTACCACAGCCAAGCATATTCTACACATATAACTCACATGTCAGTGTTCCCAGCCAAAAAAACAAGGCAAAACCTAAGTTATATTGTTTACAGGTAGGCCTTTCAAAGATTTGTTTTTTCTTTTTGCTGCTCTACTATCTTTTATTATATGAGATTTTTCTTCTCCCATGATAGGTATACTAATGAATTATTTCACTGGAGGGCTGACTTTGGACTATTCAGGACACTGGTTTGAAGAATCTCTTGGAAATCAGCCCCTGAAAACAAATGGGCCCAGGAAGGCTAGGCTTACTTTAAGAATGAAATTATGAAGGCACAGGAGCTAGCCATCCCTATGCACCGTAAAACGAGCCATCAGGGAAGAAGGCCTATGTGGCTGAGCAGGGAGCTTTTGCAAGAACTCAGGGGGAAAAAAAAGAGTGTATCAACTCTAGAAAAAGGGGCAGGTGAATCAGGAAGCATATAAAGGTCATGCAGAAAGAGAATTAGAAAAGTGAAAGCTCAGTTAGAACTTCATTTGGCCATCTCTGTAAAGGATAACAAAAAGTGCTTTTATAAATACATTAATAACAAAAGGAGGGTCAGGGAAAATCTTTGCTCCTTATTGGATGAAGAGGGGAACGTAGTAACGGAAGATAAGGAAAAGGCTGAGGTACTTAATACCTTCTTTGCCTCACTCTTCAACAAGAAGACTGGCTGTCCTCAGGGCAGCGGGACTCCTGAGTTGGTAGACGGGGATAGGGAACAGAATACCCCTCCTGTAATCCAGGAGGAAGTAGTTAGTGACCTGCTGTGCCAAGTTAGATCCCAAGAAATCCAATGGTCCAGATGTGATTCATCCTAGGGTTCTGAGAGAGCTGGTGGAAGAACTGGCTAAGCCACTGTCTATCATTTATCACTGATCCTGGCTAACGGGGAAGGTCCCAGATGACTTGAGGTTGGCCACCGTGACACCCATCCATAAGACGGACCAGAAGGAGGACCTGGAGAACTATAGGCCTGTCATCCTGACCTCGGTGCCTGGCAAGACGGTGAAGTGGATAATCCTGGGTGCCATCAAGCAGCATGTAGAGGACAACCAGAGGATCAGGCCCAGCCAACATGAGTTTAGGAAAGGAAGGTCTTGCCTGACCAATCTCATCTCCTTATATGACTGGGTGACCTATCTAGTGGATGAGGGGAAGGCTGTGGATGTGGTCTACCTTGACCAAAGCCTTTGACACAGTCTCCCACAGCACCCTCCTGAAAAAGCTAGTAGCCCACGGCTTGGACGGGTGCACCCTTTGCTGAGTTAAAAACTGGTTGGATGACTGGGCCCAGAGAGTGGTGGTGAAAGGTGCTGCATCCAGTTGACAACATCTGTTCAACATCTTTATTGATGACCTGGATGAGGGGATTGAGTCTACCCTTAGTAAGTTTGCAGATGTCACCAAGTTGAGGGGGGATGTTGGTCTGCCAGAGGGCAGGAAAGCACTGCAGAGGGACCTGGACAGGCTGGGCTGATGAGCAGAGGCCAACAGGATGATGTTCAACAAGACCAAGTGCAGGGTCCTACACTTTGGCCACAATAACCCCCTGCAGCGCTGCAGACTGGAGGAGGAGTTGCTGGGGAGCAGTCTGGCAGAGAGGGACCTGGGAGTACTGGTTGACAACTGGTTGAACATGAGCCAGCAGTGTGCCTAGGTGGCCCAGAAGGCCAATGGCATCCTGGCTTGTATCAGGAACAGTGTGACCAGTAGGAGCAGGGATGTAATTCTGCCCCTGTGCTCAGCACTGGTGAGGCCTCACCTCGAGCCCTGTGTGCAGTTCTGGGCCCCTCACTGCAAAAAAGACCTTGAGGGGCTGGAGCGGGTCCAGAGGAGAGCAAGGAGGCTGGGGAAGGGACTGGAGTGAAAGTCCTATGAGGAGAGGCTGAGGGAGCTGGGGGTGTTTAGCCTGGAAAAGAGGAGACTCAGGGAGGACCTTATTACTCTCTACAACTGCCTGAAGGGAAGTTGTAGTCAGGTGGGGGTCAGGCTCTTCTCCTGGCCAACTAGTGACAAGACTAGAGGACACGGCCTGAAACTGTGTCAGGGGAGGTTTAGGTTGAGTATCAGGAAACCCTTCCTCATGGAGAGGATGATCAGGCACTGGGATGCACTGCCCAGGGAAGTGGTGGAGTCACCATCGCTGGAGGTGTTTAAGGAAAGACTGGATGTGGCACTCAGTGCCATGGTCTGGCCATTGTGATGGTGTTGGGTCATCGACTGGACTTGATGATCTCAGAGGTCTTTTCCAGCCTCAACAATTCTGTGATTCTGTGATTTACACAAGGTTTTCTACCTCCCTGTTTGTTCTCTGATTACTTTCTTGAACTGTTTAGAAAACGTCTATAATCTTTCCTCATTGCATACTTGCCTCCCCTTAGCCTTCTTTCATGAGCTGAAATATTTACAAATGTAGATACGTATTTGTGAAGGTGTGTGTATTTGAATGGAAAAAAGTGAGAAAGTAATGGTGAAAGCATCCAGAGGTGTTATGCATGTAAGACATCCTTAATAAACAGTGAGACCTACCTTTTTGGACCTAAAAAGGAACCCTTCCCCATCCCAGCACTGCCCATGGCCCAGATTAGTCCAATTAAGCTAATAGAAATAAAAATAAAAAATACTGTGCTATTTGAATTGGAAAAAAAAGGGTTAATTTTTGTCTTGGGTAGTTCACATTTAATTACACATATTCAGCAATGGGTTTATATATCCTGTGTTGTAACTTGTTATGTCTGTTTAGTTTTATGTGCAAATTGAGACCGAGATCAGGACTTGCTTTGGAAAAGCACTATGGCTGTCTAATTTTAAGCACCTTTGATGACATTCCACAAAGTATATAAGATTTATCAAGGTACGTTTTTTAAATGTTTGGTGTGTTTTTACAGGTAGAAAATATATGCAGTGCAAAAGCCACCGTCCTAATTTTAAGTGACATTCGGCCGTTGTACAGAAAATATTTCTCTTTACTGGTTGTGAAAGCAGTGAAGGTGCAGAGCGGGTGATAGTATAGTAAGATTCTCCTTCTGGTACAGAAATATCTGTGCAATTGGTTCCTTTATTGACAACTGTGCCCAATCCCCACCCTCACTGCCTCAAAAAAGAAAATTTTTCACTCTGGCATTAAGGATATCATCTTCTTGAATATGTTCATCACAGATAAAAGCTGTGAGGACATTATTCTCAGTAATGGAACACGTAAGTTTGTTGAAAATTACAGTCTGTGATGTTTTCCTCATAACTGGTTAGTGGTCTTGTAAATCAAGGCAAAACAATTATTTCTTAGTTGCATTTGTTTTACAGACTGATGTGGGGGAATTAGAATGAGCTATTTTACCTTCTTGTAACTTCTGCGAGACGTGCAAAAGATCAAAAAACGCTCTGCCTGGAAATACTCCTGGGAATATATTATTTATCGAAAGATTTAATTTATTTCTGAAACTACAGACATTTTCTTGCAGTTGGGTCAGGAACTAGCAGCAATTGTTCCTTTCATTTAAATTAATCACTGTTTTCCTGTATCATAAAATAGTGAAATGGTAAAATCATCTGATTCCCTATCTCATGAATAACATGAATGTAGACCCAAAGCTGTAGAGATTCACACATGTGACTCTAGCATAGAATCACAGAATCACAGAATGTTAGGG
>NW_009707655.1:13460-17381 GCF_000703405.1 Apaloderma vittatum | reverse complement strand
TTTGTCCCCCGGAGCGCCGCCGCTGATGGGGACGGGCCTTCCCAGCGTGTTTTTTGAGTGAAGAAACGCAGACCCTCGTCTCGGCTTTTTTTGGGGTGGGAACCGCGCAGCCTCCCAGGTGTCCTCTTTGTCCCCCGGAGCGCCGCCGCTGATGGGGACGGGCCTTCCCAGCGTGTTTTTTGAGTGAAGAAACGCAGACCCTCGTCTCGGCTTTTTTTGGGGTGGGAACCGCGCAGCCTCCCAGGTGTCCTCGGCACCACCCGTGGCAGGTTCTGCTTCTCCCGGGGATGCCGCCCTTAGTTTCAAGTAACAGGTGTTTCATTTACTTCAAGAGGCAGCAGCTCTCCAACACCTCACTGGTGAACCCTCCTCCTTGCAAACGCGTCTCGACTTCTCAGCCTGGCGGGATGGTGCCCGGCACGTCCCCAAGCGTTCAATCCACGGCGGCTGATGCTTTGTAGCACCAATGCAAGCTAAGAGATCAGCAGCTCCTTGCTCTCCTTGGCTGGAGAAACATTTATGGCTCTGCTGAGAGCCCCAATTAGCCCTGTGTGGAGCTCGCTGGGACCACAGCTGTGTGGTTTGACATTTCTCTTGAGAAAAAAATCCATCTCCTGCATCAGACAGTAAAAGTTTTGGCCTCTCCTAGGCCTAACTTTCACCTGTCATTGTGAAATTTCACGAGAATGACATTTGTGCAGTTATTTTTAGCCAATTCTCTTTTTTTTACTGGTAGGAATTAGTTCTGACTCTTTCTGGTCATTGCGACCTTGCTTCCCAGGGAATTGCTAATTTTGTTCCACCGTCACATTGATTACAAATAGGGGGTAGGGCGCAGAGATTTAATTAGGGCATGGACGCCCAGTATGGATTCTCGAGCAACAGTTGGTAATGCCGCGTTCAGCTTTTTTACCGGGTGTTTATTTCATGTTCAGAAATACAAGACCAAAAACCTTGCCTTCGACATGCCGTTGATTATTCTTGTTATTATTTCAACGCCTTTTGCCCGCTCTAAATCAGAGATAATTGGCAGAAAACATTATTTCCCTTTTGGTTGGAAGTCTGTTTCACAGCGATGTTCAGCACGCCAGCAGTCAGTCCAGTTACCAAAACTCACCTTTCTTCAGGTCATTTAAAAGGGAAAAGCTGTTCTTTTCCCTCCAGACTTGTGATTAGGGAAGGGGAAGGTGCCTTTCTCTCCACTTTTCGTTCTTTACAAGTGTATTCTCAAGTTCTAGTTTCCTGGGGGAACAAGTGAGCTCCGTTCTGTGGAGCAGGATCCACAAGAATTTTTGAAAGAAAATAGATATGTAAACATGAGCCTTATTGTGCCTTTCCTCCTCCTCCCCAGAGGTCTGCAAACAGCTGGAAGGCCGGTATTCCCAGCAACCCCAAAATTAACCCCAGCGTTTCTGCCATTGGGAGGAGGCGGGAGGGGACGCCGTTTGTTTTCCCTCTCGCGTCGCGCTGGTGACTGAAGCGGATCGGGAGGGCTCGGCGGTGGGTGGGGTGAACCGTTACATATTTTCTGAGTCTGACGAATGCGCAGCCTGCTCGGCGCCCGTCCTTCTCTCCTCTCTCCGGCCAGCGGCAAAACCTCCGTAACGAGGAGACCGTCCGGACAGTGAGAGCCGAGGCAGAGTAGTTCGGCTGCAGGGATTTCCCTGTGACAGTGCAGCCGGGGGTCCTTTATGGCCAGGGGCTTCTGGCCATGCCTGAGGCCGAGGAGGAGGCGAGGTGAGGGCCCGAGGGGCTCCAAGCGAAACCTCAGGTGAGCTGGAGTGGGTGGCGTGCTGAGAGCGGGCTCCGGTCGGTTGTACGGGGCGTGGGTGTCTGCTTGGGGGAGATTTTGGTGGCTCCTCGGGAGAAAATGCTCCCTTTGCGTTGTCTTCCTCGGAAAATGGTAACTGGATGGGCATTTCTGAATTGAAAGGGCAAAGGACGGGGCAGAACGGAGCGAGGGGCGCGTGTGAGCGCGATTTGACGCACACCTATGAAGCTTCGGGCTTCTGATCGCGGGAGAGTTGACAAAGGCCGTCTCTGTTTCCTCAGCTGTGGGTGAAAGCGCGTTTGGCTGCGGTTTGCTGTGGCCACCCGAGTTCATCGCCCAGCTCCTCTCGTCCTTGCTGTGCTTTTAAAACTGCCTTTTAGCAAGTTTCAGATCAGCTGAAATTGGGAGAAGTTATTCAAGGAATCTTAATGACTGCTTGTAGCCTTATCAACTGGACAACCTTTAGTACTTTTAACACTAAAATTCTGAGTCTGTGTTATCTCTGATGCCACGGACTATTGAATTCTGGCTAATAGAGAACACTTTCATTTTAAAAACTGTTTTCTTAGTTGATGTAAACGCATTAAGACTTTAGAGTGTTTTTTTTTAAAGCAACTCACAGGTCCGAATGCATGATTAAGAATGAAGAATTGTCTTGAAATATTTATTTCCCTTTCGCGGCTTCCATTGGTACCTGTTCTTAGCCCTTTGTTAGTGATTGGTTTTGCCTGTTACTTTGAAGGAGACGTCCAGGTCATCACAGATAACTTGCAAACGATGCAAATATCAGGAAATAACTGAAAAATCAGGATCACAGACCCAGAGTGTGGCAGCTTGCTTCAAGGAGAGCCCTGAAAGGATTGGAAGATGGGCTGGGACTGCCAGCAGTCTGGTCCGTCTTTTAGGAAGGTTAGAAGAAAACTCGTTAACAGATTACAAGTGTGTTTGTGAGGACAAAGGTAGGAAGGCAGTGAGCATATGCTAGGCAACTGCAGACTGATTTTAAGAACTCAGCCAAGATTTTGGTGCGTACTGAAGAGTTTTAATTGTAGGCACAGTGTTTCTGAAGGCTTTTCGGCGGTTCGTAAGGTTTGGGAATTGTGTTGCTTAGGTGAAACTTTGTCTTAAAAGATCTTGTCTGGGTTTTGTTTGCTTTTGTAGCTGACGAGGGCAAGATTCACAGGCAAAATTCTTACAAGCTGTAAAATCTAACAGCTGATGGAGAGCGTGTCATGAATTTGAACGCACAGATTTGTTGACTTTTAGTCATTTACTGATGCCAGTAACTTCAGTGAGTCCAAACAAACTTAAACTCTCCTAAAACACCACTTTTTACCTCAGCAGAGGCTGAGGTCCGGAGCGCTGCTGGTGGCGCGTGCAGTTGTCTGTAGGTGTGATTCAGCTGCTTCAGACCAGCAACACAGCCGGGAAACACTGCCCAGGAGTGGTGCGATCCCACCAGTGCCTGCACTGGGTACGTTCCGGGCTGGGTTGCTGATTCTCCTGGGGGAGCCGGAGCCGGTGGCACTCGTGCGGCTGATGCTTCGCTTGTGACCGAGCCGTGATGCTGGAGTGCGAGGGCTGGCGACGGCGGCGTGAGCTTTCAGCCGAGAGCTGCTGAAACTGGTGAGCTAGGAAGGGGGGAACCTGGGCAGGCTGTGCCCATCGCCTTGAATTTTGGTGATTTTTGCAGTCCTTGTACCTGTGAGGGACCGCAGGGCTGAGAAAAAAAGTGATGGGATCTGTCCACAGCGTCCTTTTTCGCTTTTTAAGTGAGTTGTGGCAGGTGCCTCGTTTGTGCCGCCTCATTTATGCCTTACCCTCATCGCCAGGCGGGACTCGCTGAGCAGTGGCATGAACTCGAACAAACGGAAACGATCGTTAAACAGTTGGGAGTTAAAACCCCGGCAGATAACAGACGCCTTTGTTGCCTGCCCGCTCGGCGTTCCCAGAGGACGGGCGCTGCTCTTGTTTGGAGGAGGGTGACCCTTTCTTCCTACCCTGTTTCCAGCTTTCGGGGTTTTGTGCTGCTGCTCGGCAAAGCGCTTTACGGAGTTTATGCTCCAGGTTTACTCATTTTTAACCTGATTAACAGGAAGAAAGTTAAGCGCGTGACAAAAGTGACATTCCCTACTTTTTACACTTGCTGT
>NW_009707655.1:1871-13420 GCF_000703405.1 Apaloderma vittatum | reverse complement strand
GTCCCGGAATTCCAGATCTGCTTCCAAAAACGGGTCCCTGGACCACGGCCCACGCGGCCCCTGGGGGGTGGCTGTTCTGCTGCCGTTTGCCGCTTTTTGTGAACGTTTTAGCGCAGAACCCTGCGTTGTTATCCCTCTTTCCAGCCGGTCTTTGCGCTTCCTGCGAGCAGCGGGAGCGGAATGCCGCCGTCCGCGTACTCCTGCCCTGTGAGAATGTGCCGCGCTTGCTTTCCACGCAGGTTGTGGCTAATAACGGTCAGATTCCGTTAAATCACATTTTATTTGCTCTGTTTGCTGTTTTTTGATGTCCAGATTCTGCCTCTGACCCATGCTTTCCAAATGTCAAAGTTTAATCGCTGAATGTTCCTCGTCATCGTTTCTGCTCTCTGTTAAAGGCCACAAAAATGAATTAATCTTCAAAACTCTCCTTGGAGAGGAAGAAAGCAATGTGAGCTTTTTGACCTCCTCATACCATAAATGTGAATCGTTACCACGGGTTGGGTAGAAATATGTGATTCTCCCCAAATTGCAAAGTGTCTGGAAGATCCGGTTGGGATTTTTAAGGACTTGGCTTTATTTTGTGTAAAACGAAGATTTAAGGTGAAAGTTCCTGGACGTGCTACGGACTAAATTGACGCACGGCAGTGTATGAGTGGGCCGTTGCGACGTTACTGGATATTTTCTGGTGGAGAAAACAGTGCAAACAGTAAATACTGCAGCAATAAGAAATCCCTTTTTCCTTCTGCGAATGCGGATAACTTGGCTTAATACTTGAATATTGGCTAATAATTCCTTAATGATTGCCTTTCCAGTGAGAACCCGGCGCTTGAAGCAATGTCACAAGTCGCAAGGTTTTCTGACGCTATAAATAAAAAGCTATATTTGGAAAAAAAAAAAAAAAGAATAGTGTATTTATGGAGAAAACTGTACGAAGGGAAATGCGATGGAAAAATTGAGTCAGATGAGCTGATGTACGAGGCATTTCCCTGTGGAGTCATTGGGCTGAAAAATGTTTTATATGCCTAAACTTGAACAGATGCCTCAACACACACACACACACACATGTACCCCCCCCCCAGTTTAATATTAGCAATTCTGCTCATACCACTGTGATTAATTCACGAACCAGCCTGGTTTAGTCTCTTTTCCAGGGGCTATCGGGTATTTCCAATCAGCCAGGTACTTAAGCCCGTGCCTAACCGTCGGTGTGCCAGTTATTAGCAGGATTTCTTGCAAGCTTTGCATTAGGCTTAAGTGACTCACTGACCCGGGATTTACATTTTTACGCAGGAGCGAAGGATTTCTCCCGATTACCTTGCTTAGATGAAAATCATCGGAGTGAGCCAGCTTTTTTTGCCTAAATAAGGGCATGATACCAGCTTTCAGCTCTTCAGATATTAGTTCCACCTTTTCAGTTGCAAATTTGTCAGGGAACAGTTGGGAGTGTGTGTGCCTGACCTCGTTTGAGATACCGTCCAGCAGATTGTACCTACTGTTCTTTTTAGTGGGAATATTGTCCTCGGTGGGGCTGGAGAGCTGGCTGACAATTGCATTTTTATTATTTTTCCTTTGAGCACCCGTTGCGGTGTCCCTCTTGCCCGTTAATCCGCTCACCCAGGGTTGTGCTGTTTGACTTGTAAGCTGGGTGCAGCGCTTCCTTTCTTCTAAAAGCCCCCCAGAAATGCGGGGTGGCAGAGCTGGTTGGTTCCACTTGTGTTTTTCTGAGGAAGGAATGGGGAAAAATGACGTCTGGGGCTAACGCTGGGTCCTGCCACAGTTCGCCTCGCAGGATGCGCGAGGGTACTCACGGCATTGGGGGACGTTGACTCCTGCTCGCGGTGACATCCTGGCGTTGGGTGCTCGTGAGCAGCGCGGCCGCGCCACGCTCCGGGTAACCAGTCATGGCCTGTAAAGTTCTCTATCTCTCTGTAGCTTAAAATAGCAGAGCGCCTGGAAGCGTGATGTATTTCTCGTGTGTCGATGGTTTCCGTGATACCTCGAGGGTGAGTTTCTGACTCCTCGTTAACTCCTGGAAGTCTTGCTCCATTACGGATTCAGAGGCGGAGGTGACAAGTGACGCTACGTGAGCCGTGGGCCTGGACTTGGACAAGGAGTTGCATGGTAGAGGGTGCAAATGGGGCCAGCCCCACTCTTAATATGTTTTCAAATGGCATAAAAATAAAATAAGTAAGGATCTTAACGTGCATCTTGCAGGTGTGCTGTCTTGCCTGTGGCGTCTTCTCCTAAAAACATCTAAAAACCTCCTAATTTGCGTGGTAACCGCGTTTAAGTAGTTGAGAAATGACTGGATTTTAATCACAGCAGACGGTCGTTCAGCAGAGTTACTTAGCTGACATTCGAATGTGCAGTTAAAAGGTTTTTAAAAGGAGAAGAATTTTCATAGTGGAAACTGCGATTCCTGGGCTATTAAAACAACTAAAATTGAGGCGTTTGGGAGGAAGTATGTAGTGATCTTCCCTGGAACCGTATGGAAATGGTCTTTATTCCTTGGGTCACGTAAAGTCTTCGCTCTTTCTGGAGTTCATTTGAAACATTCACCTCTTGGGCAGTACCCAGCTTGATTTGTATTCCTCAGCCCGCTCTCGGTCTCTTTGCAATCTGTGACAAAACCTGATCGATCTGGGTGTCTGCAAAATCCGATTCCCTGGAGGACTGTGCTGGAGAGGTATCGACGGAAATAAATCATCGCTGCCCTTCAAGTGTGCCAATTGTGTGAAATTTGCCCGACAAGTAAATTTAGAATGCCGATCGACTGTAACTTACCACCGATTAATAATAACCTGAGGTACCAATTTTTTTATCCTTTCGGCTTCTGCCGGCTCCTCTCTTTCAGCTGATTCATTAACGAGCCCTTTCTGCAACCCCTGGCTCCCTCCCAACAGCCGCGCTGGACCACGCTGACGTCTGCCTGCTCCAGAGATGCTGGCCGGAGTGGAGGCTTCAGCAAAGGCAGGAGAGGCGAGTTTGAAACCCCTTTCCAGATTTTCACTGCTTTCTGCCTGGAAACTTGCCCCTTGTGTGAGGCACAGTCTCATTTTTCAATTTTTAAGGGGCTTTCCTTCTCCATGCTCCTGATTTTCCAGCCTTTACTCTCTTTCTGCCTTCAGCCTTTTTGTTTTCTAGCTGTTCTTCCTCCTCTTCTCCAAAGCTGTTCCCGTTCCTCTCTCTTTCCGTGATGGGGGATGGCGAGGGTGACCGGAGCCGTGCGCCATGGCCGGGATGTGGGTGAACCATGGGCACTGACAGTGAGGCAGCAACCTCTGCCATTCCCACACTCGTCCTTCTCTAACGCGTATTTTTAGTGTGAAATTGAGATTTTTTTTTTACTCCATGCGGAATTTTACCTATCTGTATTATTATCTATGTGGAATTTCATCTGGTGCTTTATGACCAGGTTACTTAGAGGCATAAAGCCCTTCTGCCGTTTTTGGTGGGTTTTTATCTTCCTTGTCTTCAGTTTTACCATCAGAATTCTTCGCTGTTGACTCAAACCATGTCGTGGTCCAGCACAGGTCCCAACCTCTCTGAAACTCCACTGGGACCTCCCTCCCTCACAGGAAATGACCTTTTACTCCCTCTCTTTGTTCTCTTTCACCCAGCTGTTTATGCACGTGGGGACAGTCCCTTTTCCGGTGTGGCCTTTCATGTCCCTACAAGAAGTCTCTGATGAGAAAGACTCGCAAATCTTAAAAATCCAGGTAGCCTGGAGCCTTTTGGGAGGCTACCAGTCCTTTTACAGATGCCTCACTGACTTTTCTCGGGGGATGTTGTATTTATACCGATACATCAGTTGTCCACAACCTCTTGTCTGTGTGATACTGTGTCGTAGTCCTCTGTGAATGTCAGGTTTGGGGGCCTGCAGTCTGCCGGAAGTTTCTTTGCAACCCCTTGTCTCACAGAGTTGAAGTGACGCTTGCCTCCACGTGCCAAGGCTGTAACTGGGTGGATTGTTCCAGCCCTGAGCTCTGTTAACCTCTTGGTGACTGCCACCATGTCCTCACCTGCCGCTCTTCTTTTTTTGCTTTTGTAACCTCCTCTGCGGTCACTTCAGTGTGAGCCAAGGAGTCCCACAGGATGGGCAAGGAGCCTTCTGTGTAAATAAGTCACGTTAGTTCTCCTGTTGTGTCATTGTCCTGTCTTTCAGTAGCACTGAGAAGTGAACCTGGTCTTAGTGGGGGCTTTCTGCCTTGAGGAGCAGGTGGGACACATGAAGCAATGGGAGAGAAAGTGTTTTAGTCGTAGGATAGACGGCAGCAGCGTGGCCGGCAGAGGGAGGGACGTGCTGCTCCTCCTCTGCTCTGCTCGGCTTGGGGGTGCCCAGCACAGGCAGATGTGGAGCTGGTGGAGGCCACGGAAATGGTCCGAGGGCTGGAAGAGCTCTGTGATGGAGAGAGGCTGAGGGAGCTGGGGGTGTTCAGCCTGGAGAGGTGACCTGGCTCTGAGGAGACCTTACAGCACCTTCTGGCGTCTAAAAGAGGCAGAGAGGGGACAGAGAGGAACTTTTGCCAGGGCCTGTAGCAGCAGGACAAGGAACGGTGGTTTTGAACTGGCAGCGGGAAGGTTTAGGTGGGACGTGAGGAAGAAATGTTTTAGGAGAAGGGGGGTGAGGCCCTGGTGCAGGAAGTACCCAAGGCCAGGTTGGACAGGACTTGGAGCAACCTGGGCTGGCGGGACGTGTCCCTGCCCATGGCCGGGGCTTGGAACGAGATGGTTTTGAAGGTCCCTTCCAACCCAAACCATCCTGTGATTCTGTGAATGTGGCAGAGCAGGTGTGAGTTGCTTTAGTGAAAGAACGCACCAAGTAATCAGTGATTTCTTACTGGGAACTTCTTTGCTTGCAGCTAATGCCCCTTTTCTTGGAGCCGGTGGGATGCAATACAGCGGACACTCAGACATCCTTTGCATTAAGAATGTTTTTGCAGGCAAGACCTGCTCACCTCTGTGCTGGAAAACAGTTGAGCCCCTTCCACATCGCTGTGATTTAACCCTTCGGAGAGCTGGCTGAGCCACTGCTGGAGCTTTGAGCGAGGGGGTGGAACAGTAAGGCTGTGTCTGCGTTTGTCACTGAAGCAGTCTAGCGCGCTCATGGGTTTTGTCTCTGCTTCGTGTTTTCCTGTGAATGTTTTCTTCTGGGAATGCAGGTGTAGCCAGGCTCGGGAGTGACCCAGGTCGTCCAAAGGCGACAGAGCCCGTCAGCAGCTTTAAAAGGAGATTCTCTTGTTGGTGCAGGTTCTGTTGTTACATCCTTGTATTATTTTCTTTCAGTCGTTAGAACAGTAATTATTTTTTTTTTCTGCAATCTTTGGCGTTCTGGATATTTTTCCAGGATCTGTTAAGGCCAGACCACTGTCTTGGCCAGTGCATTATAATCCTGTTCACGCCAACACCCGTTTTGTGTCGAGGTAGAAATTTCTCTGTGGTCTTGCTAATGGTGGTGATTGCTGTCTCCTGGTTGGAGCTGGAACAGGACCTGTATAGAACAAGCATGAAGTTCACTTGGTGGATATAATGGGCTTGTAGCAAGATGTAACCACCCTCCTAAAACCTTGAAAGCTTGGAAATAAGAAACTGGGGGAGCTTAGTGCTGCGGTGTTGCCCACAGTTGTGCGTGTGGTATCTCGGTGTGCTTTTTTTGCATCTCCAGCGGGACCAAAAAGCAGTGTATACCCCAGCCTCGTCCCATTTGCACTCTCATAGCAAGTCACATGCCTGGTTTAAGTGGTTTCCAGGCACTCGGGAGGCTAATCTGCCTTCAGTTTGCTGCTCATTTTCATAATCTGTGTTGATAATATGTCGGAAAAAATACGTGGCCATGTCAAGCAGTTGGGTGGCAAAAAATGAGCCGCCTGCTACTTTGTGCTTGGTGAAGTTCAGCTGTTGCTGTGGCATGATGTGTGATGGGAAAAGGGCTTCTGGTTTCTTCCCATAAACCAGAAATTGCTTGCTGCTGTTCTCAGAAAGAAAAAAGCCCGCTGGTGTGATGGAGCGCGAGGAGTTCGGTCAGCGAGTGCTTCAGGTCCCTTCCCGAGAGGGTCTGGAATTGTATTCAGGTCTTCCAGAAAATGACAGTTTTAGTTTCTCACTTCACTCTAGGTAGCAATTTTTTTTGCAGCAAATAGTGAATTGATTTGTGTATTTAGATTCTAAATTTTCTCTTTGGCAAAATAAAGCTGTTAGGACTCCTGTTGAACTCAAGCTGGAGTAACGTTTCCCTGCCAGTGTTGCAATCTGCTCCGATTTACTACGCTCCTTTCCTCGAACCCAATTGTACTTCAAACCGATTTACCACAGCGAAGCTCTTCAATAATTCCTGCAGTTTAGTAGCGCTCGAGGGAAGTAGGAGCAGCAGGAGTGCAAGCTCATGTGTTCACTGCTCTCTTGTAGCAGATCCCGAACTCTCCACGTGGTGCTCACAGCGCTCAGCTGGGTTTTTGGTGGTGTGACAGGGTGCTGTGGTTCTGCCCTTGGCTGTAGGTGTTCCCAACATCATCCCTGTGGTGTAGAGGTGAGGAGATGGCCCTTCTGGCCTGGCTGGCTCCATCCTCCTGAGCTCCGAGCTCTCTCCGCCTAAGGAGGGTACGGCTGGGGGAAGCTGCGGGGGTCTGCAAAGCTTTCTGGTCCTCCACAGCTCCGCACGTTGAAAGTCCTGACCAGGTTTAGCGGACCTGTTCCACGTGCTGCGTGTTTCCTAAAGCGCTTGGTGGTGAAGGTTTGCGGTGTCCTCGTCTGCCTCCTGAACATCTGTCCTTCTCTGCCAAGCTGCTGTCGAGGAAGGCGTTACCTGAACCTGGTGCGGTTGTCGGGTGAGGCGCTGTCTCATCCCAGACCAGGTGACAGAGCCGGGCGATAAGGCTGAATTTGGGTCGCAGTGAAACCACTGCCATGTCGCAGAACGAGTGACTGGGGACATGGTGGTACCTGGTCTCTGTTTTATTTACAAGCCGTTCAAGCTGGGATTTCAGGCTTATCTGTGAAGCAAATGCTATCGTAGTTCCTCTTGACTGTCGTAATATGGTGGTGGGTGAATTAGGTGCTCGTCCCCATGCGACTGTCTCACGCTCAGCTGGGCGAGAGCCGTTTGACGTACAGGAGCCGACAGAATTGCTCTCTTTTGGCTTCTCTCTCTTCTCCCGAAATGGCCGTGAGAGTGATATTTGGGTCAGCTGCCTCCAGTGTGTCATTTGCTTTTGACACTCATCCCTCGGAGCGCATAGGAGGAGCCCGGTGGGGAAATGCCGTGGTGCTGTTGGCTGTGGCGAGATCAGGAGCGGTTGAAGGGGTGCTGTGGTTATTCGAGTCGCTAACCACGTCAGGACGGGGAAGTCTCTGATGCCTGACTGAAACGGTACGCGAGTGAAGATGGCCTTACCCAGACCTCGCCGCGAGAGCCGTGGAGGGACCCAGGTAAGTGCCTGAGCGCTCTCACCCACACAAAAGCTGTTGCTCTTGGGCAGCACGTGTCCCTCAGCGGTTTTACTGCGGCCGTAGCGCACAGCGGTACTTCAGTTTGCACCAGAGACCTTTTTGGCTCTGACTGGGAAAACGTGATTTTTCCTTTTTTCTCTTGTCTTGCTGCGAGGCTCTGTGTCTCAGTGTGGAAGTGGCTGTCCGTAGGTCTGGGGTGGCAGCTAGAACACCGTGCTCCCCTTTTCTTGGAGGGACAAGTTGTTTTTCCCCCCCACGTCTCTGGCTGCAGCGCTGCGTGACGGAGCTAGGCCTCTTCGTGAAGGTCTTGTTGCGGAGTTTGCAGCAGGACACCATCCTGCCGTTCCTTGCCCTCCGCTGTTCGCAAGCCGGCGAGCGCGTCCCAAACTGAGCCGAACCCGTGGGACACGTTGGTGGGTGGGTGTCGTAACCCCAGCCCTGCTGTGTGCCGCGCTTTGTCACCCTGAAGCGGTGTTGGTCACTTAGTACCTGCCTTTAGTCGTCATCCCCGCGTTGTTTTTTCAGTCTTCACCCTGCCACTGCCCGTATTCGTCAAAATAACTCCTGAGAGCCCGGGTGCAGTAGTTGACAGTGCAGTATTTTTAGTATTTTGATAATGTTTTGTGTTTGTATCGTGCCAGGGCCGCTGGCACTGCACGGGGTGTATTGGGGTGACTCGACAGCAGCCCATGCTGTTCTGGTCGGGTGTCCCGCTCTGGGAACAGGAAGGATCTTGGGGCACAGTGTCACTTGCCATCACTTGCCAAGGCCTTGGGCCCCCTTGTTACATTCATTGTTAGAGGAAAACTTGCTTTGCTGCTGTCAGCCCAGACTCTGCTCAGTGGTGCCCAGGGAATGGCGATGGGCATGGATTGAAACACGGGAAATTCCACTTAAACGTCAGAAAAGCTTTTCTCTTTTTTTCCTGTGACTGGGGTCAGGTGTGGGAACAGGTTGTCCACATCTCGGTCCCCAGAGGTGTCTGAAATGCAACTGGACATGGATGTGCCAACCTGCTCCAGTTGACCTTGAATCGGGAGATAGAATTGGTCAGTTAAAGTGCCGGTGGGCAGAAAATTATGCATTTCTGAGGATAATGCATATGGGCACAAGGGAGCCTGAAGATGAAGCCTTTTTAAAATACAAGAGACTGAAGTAAATGGGTGACTCCATCTCTTACAAAGAAGCTGTGGCAGCGTTGGACTCCCTGGGCATTTGGGGTGTTTGATCTTTGAAGTATTTTGCGAAGCTGTAACGCTCCGTGTGTCTGAACCGGGGTTTAGCAGCCCTGAGCTAAGGAGCACGTGGTGTCCTGTCCAAGGGGTACCTGCTTTGGGAGCAGCTCCCAGGGAGAACTTGTTGGTGTTGGGGCAGTGAGCACTGTGCACCCGTGAGCAGCTCGTGGAAACCCTGCAGGATCCGCTCGGTGTGGAAGAAGGGAGTTGGCAGCTCGCAGCTGGGAGGGTTTTGTGGACCTGGGTCCGTGCCAAGACCACTCTCACCCGGAGTGATGGACATTCCAGTTGGTAGGAACAGTCTGGAGAGTACCCTCATGTTCTTTGGGTTTTAAGGGTGCGGATAGCAGTCCCTGAGCCTGTCGCCTGCCGGCACTCTGGGCTGGCAATCCAAGAGCTCAGGTTTTGGTTAAACGATTGCAAAAGAGCAGTGTTGGATGCTTTCTCTAGGGTGCCTTGAGCTTCACATTCCAACTCTTTGCTTAAAAAAAAAAATTGCCCTTTTATCTAGCCTGTAATCCCTTGCTTTCCCCATCCAACTAAATTGTGTGGGGACAGGGCCTGAGCCGAGAAGTCGTGCTGACCCGGCCAACGCTGTGTGAGGCCGGTTTGTGTAGGAGCTACTGGGCTTAGTAGGGTTAAACTCTGTTGTAGAGAAAAGCTTTGACGTGCAAGACTCTATCTCAGGCAGTTAACTCCTGGTTTGGCTGTGAGCAATTCGGGGCTCCTCACTGGCTCCTAAGCCATGAGCTGTGGGGTGAAGGGCGAGGGCTTTCTTGTGCCGCTTCGGTCCCGGTGCTGCGCCGGCACAGCCGAGATTTGGTGCGGTGCCGTGTTGGTTTGACCGTGGCTCGTTGCCCCAGTGCTGGAGCGTTTCCTTGCAGAGGCTGTCAAACGACGTAATCTGCTGACTGCTTTCATTTTGCTCCCGTTGTTACGTTTCACATCACCAGAGTGTAAACATCACCTGGGGCTCGCTTCTGCCTCTTGGTGCCTCCGGTGGGTAGGACCGATGTGAAGCCCAGCCTGCGCGGGTTTGCCGAGCCTCTGACAACCGAGTCGCCACAGAGATGCCGAATTCGGGAGCTCAGCGCACCAGTCTCCGAGCCAGCACACCGCCAGCACAACTCATTCCCATACTTCAGAAGTCGTACCAAGTAACGAGCGTGTACAAAGGGATTGGGGCCGACACGGACCCCAAAACAGGCACCCCAAAATCTCCTGTGATGACAGGCTCTACAGCCCAGCCTCCATTTTGGACGAGTCTCGTGCTCTCGCATGCACTCGAGTCGGGCTGGCAGCTCGGTGTGTCCTTGTGCCGTGGGACGCTGTGCGTCCAGAGTCGGGGGGCTCTGGGGGGGCCGGCTCTGGAGCTGACGCTTCCCGGAGGAGCGCGGTTGCTGTAGGTGAAGGAAATGCTGGTTTTGGCCAGCACGGAACGCGTCGCGATTTCATTTGGATCGTGTCACTGCGGGGGAGTGTTGCTAAAATTGTCACTTGGCTTTCCATGTTAGCGTTACCTAGAGGGCACGCGAAGGCTACTGGAGGTTGCTGTCTCATGTGCAGATTCCACTTTATCTTTGAGCGGAGTGCTCGGGTGAGTACATGTGTGTTGATTTTCAAACAGATCTGTGTTTGACATCTTTATTTTTTTGACAGCACAAGAATCTTATTATATCTCTACCCCTTACCCATATTTTAGTGTTCCATTTATATCCTGCGTAGGATCTGCGGTCTCCTAATTCAACGAAGGCTTTTCTAGACTTTGGGCTGGGGAATTGGTCTGGGGATCAGCAGAACCTTGCTAGCGTGCCTGGGGTTTGAAGGGCACCGCTCAGAAGTTATTTCCAAATTGACGTTGATCCTGTGGCTTTTTCAAAACCTCTCTCTGTTTGCCACGGGAGACAGAGCATTTACTTGTAAAAGCACCGTCCATGAAGTCCCAGCCTTTGCACTCCCAAGTATTCCACACTAGGAATCAAAAATACAATTCAACACAGTTGCTTTCTTACTCTTTTTTTCCGCTGCACGGTGCTGTAAACACTTCTGGAAAACACAGGAGGGAAATTGGTGGTGGTGGAACCCATCGCTTCCGTCAGGAATGGTGGAAGGGGGGTAACAATGATCCCAGCAAGATCCTTCTCCAGGCCGTGCTTCGGAAGGCGGACGCTGGAATTGTGGCTCGCGTCAGGAAGGCAGGTGGCATCGGCACGGTATCCGCAGGATTCGTGATGTGCTGGGGCCTGGCCGGTCTGGATTTGGCCACAACTTTCTCCTTTCTGGAGCAGTAAAGTCTTCTTTTTTTTTTTTTTTTTTTTTAAAAAAAAAAAAAAAAAAGGAAGCCCCATGCTTCCTCAAAAATAATTGTAAATCATCCAATCTCTTACATTTCAATGTAAATGAGATTTGAATGAATAATGCTGATTATTCATTCATCCTAATTCAAATCCCATTTTAATTAGCCCATGGGCCTAATTTTACTTTCATGCAGCATGAAACCTCTTTTTGATGAGCAACAGAATCGCCACGTGTTTATTCTTGACTTTTTTCTTCTTCTGCTCAGCGCACGTCTTTTTAAGCTGCTTAAAACCAAGCCAAAACAAATATATCATTAATAAATTAATCAGATTTCATTAGCATGACACGGGAGAACATATTCGAAGGGGAGGGGAGAAAAAGTTTTCCTGTAAATATATTCGGCTTAATAATTGCCTTTAGGCTACGAGACCTTTCTCCTCAAACACTGTTTCAGACAAACCTTGTCTGAGGAGGTGCTGGTGAACTGTTGACATTTGGAGAGACCTGAGAGCGTCGGCTCCCTCTTCGCCCCCGGCAGCTCGGGCTCCGGGGGCGGTGGTGCCCCCCCCC
>NW_009707655.1:0-1688 GCF_000703405.1 Apaloderma vittatum | reverse complement strand
CCCCCCCCCCCCGCCCCGGGTGCCCCCACGCCCCTCCCAGCCTGGCCTTGGGCACTGCCAGGGATGGGGCATCCACAGCTTCTCGGGGCAACCTGGGCCAGGGTCTCAGCACCCTCATGGTAAAGAATTTCTTCCTACTGTCCCATCTAAACCATTGCCCCTTGTCCTGCCTCTACAGGTCCCTGGTAAATGTCCCCATTTTTCTTATAAGCTCTCTTTATACACTGCAAGGCTGTAAGATGTTCTCCCGGGAGCCTTCCCCAGGCTGAACAACCCCAGCTCCCCGGCCTGTCTCCATCACAGAGCTCTTCCAGCCCTTGGACCGTTCCTGTGGCCTCCAACAGCTCCACATCTGCCTGTGCTGGGGGCCCTGGAGAATCCCCCCTCTTGCCGGCCCCCCTTCCTTGGATGCAGCCCGGCACACGATTGCCTTTCTGGGCTGCGAGTGCACGTTGCCGGCTCCTGTCCAGCTTTTCAACCTCCCAAGATCTCCAAGTCCTTCTCTGCAGGGCTGCTTCCCTCCTACCCACCCAGCCACTTTCTGGGCTGCGAGTGCACGTTGCCGGCTCCTGTCCAGCTTTTCAACCTCCCAAGATCTCCAAGTCCTTCTCTGCAGGGCTGCTTCCCTCCTACCCACCCAGCCACCTCCCGCTGTTGGGGATTGCCCCAGCCCGGGTGCAGGACCTTGCGCTTGATTTTCTCGAGGGTGCCCAACTCCCTCGGGACACCGGTGTCACCTGGAGATGCGCTGAGGCTGCTCTCGCTCCCACCGTCTGTCGTTGATGGAATGACGTCGTGGTTAGATGAGAAAGCTGAAACAAGGCGATGTAAATCCCACGGTTACATTCCGTACCCAAACCCTGGCGTGGGCTGGGTGGGGAAGCTCCTCACGCAAGGGGCTGTTCCTGGTCAGTGTGTGTCTGTGAACAGCAGCTCAAGAGATTTCCTGCCCTCAATCTCTTAACCTAAAGCTGATTTATCTTTTTCCCCCCATGTACCCTCTTCACATTCTTCCTTGTTCTTTCTGGATGTCGACATCTGTGAAACTTTAATTCACGGGCGCCAGATCCCTGTCGGAGATGAGCGTCCTGCTCTCTGCCTGCTCCAAGGAGCCTCCACTGGAAGCGCGGGAATGACCTTGTGACAAATACACAGGATGAAAGTCTCTCTCAAATGCACTTTCTGACATGACTTAAATTAGCTGAAATTGCTGACGTTTCGCCTTTTTCAGACGCGTGTCAGTGCCCGTAAACTTCTGTTTCGAACAATGGAAAATTATTGAGTTAAATGTTGCCAGAACAACAAATCTGGGAGACTCTTTAAGTGTGCGGTGGGTGAAGGTTACTGCGACCTGTCTGGGTCCTGCCCTATGTGTGTCACGAAGGCAGGAACATGCAGCCTCGAACCTTGGTCCATCTCAGGAGATGGAAGGGCCACCACCATTTCAAACGCCACAATTCTGCCTGAGATTACTTTACTTTCTTATTGTGTTTACTTTGGATGGGCTGAACATTTCCAGTGAAAGGAAGGTGTAATGCTGGTTCGAACCAAAACTTGTCCTTAACAACCAAGAAGTTCTTTGCCTGCGGGTGGATTCTCCTGTGTTTGTGTCAGTAGCTCTGCTCCGGCCTAAAATGAAATTTAGAATAAGTGTTTCTTATAGAATCACAGAATGTTGGAGGTTGGAA
>NW_009707654.1:0-5783 GCF_000703405.1 Apaloderma vittatum | reverse complement strand
TCTGGATGGCATCCCTGCCCTCCAGTGTATCGACCGCCCCACACAGCTTGGTGGCGTCAGCAAACTTGCTGAGTGTGCACTCAATGCCACTGTCTGTGTCACTGACAAAGATATTAAACAAGATTGGTCCCAGTACCTTGAGGGACTCCACTTGTCACTGGCTTCCACTCGGACATGGACCCATTGACAGCCACTCTTTGGGTGTGGTCGTCAAGCCAGCTAATCCACCTAACTCTCCATTCATCAAATCCATATTTTAGCAGCTTGGAGACCAGGATGTCATGTGGGACAGTATCAAAGGCTTTGCTCAAGTCCAAGTAAATGACATCAGTTGCTCTTCCCTTGTCTATTGATGTGGTGTCCTTCTCACAGAAGGCCACCAGGTTTGTCACGCACAGTTTGCCCTTGGTGAAGTATTACATGAAAGTGAAAGGAGCATCTTTTATCCTTATCTAATACATAGCTCAAACTGGAGAGATGATAAGTGAATTAATTGCTGTGGGGCACGGCAAGTGTTGTCCAACTTTGAGATGTCCGACAGTCTCGGTGCCTACTTGAAGATGAAGCATCTTGTGCTCCTGTTGCACAGACAGATAGAAATGAGCCCTTCCAGGAGGAGTTTCTCTCTCTTGGCTCCTAGAAGCACCCTTTTCTCCTCCTTCCACCAAAGGGAACCACTGACCCCAAGGAGTATACAGATATATTTTGTTTTGGCGGGCCAGTCTCCAGGTGTCCTCCAGGCTCTGCATGTTGGGGTTGTCCCCCAGGCTTCTGGGGCCAACAGAGCCGCCCAACTGCACTTCATCCTCCCCTCAGTTAGCTTTGTCCCTCTACAAGTGATGGGACTGAGCAGTTGTGGTTATGGGGTAGGTGAGGAGCAGGGTGGTGGAGCTGGAAAACGTGCTGAGGAGAAGGTTGCAGATGGGCTCTGAGGGCAGCAAGAGGATGCAGGGCAGTGCCCTGGTAGTGTGGAGGAGGAGCCAAGGTCCATCAGCTTCTGACCTGGGCAGATGTCCTGCCAGAAGAAGTTGTCCCACATGGAGCAAGAGAGTTTAGAGGTAAGCAGTGTTCTTGGCACTACGAGTGGTTCAGTTGCCTTTTTTACTGCTGCACGGGGTTCTTCCTATTTTGGAACCACACATCTGAAGAGGAGAGAGAGCTTTCAAGGAAGGTCCAATCTTCTTTTACTGGTGCAAGACTGTTGCTATCATGTCTTCACAGAATCACAGAATCGCTGAATCGTTGAGGCTGGAAAAGACCTCCGCGATCATCAAGACCAGCCTATGCCCCAGCACCACCCCATGGGCCATACCAGGGCACCAAGTGCCACATCCAGCCTCTCCTTAAACCCCTCCAGGGACTGTGACTCCACCACTTCCCTGGGCAGTGCATTCCCATATCTGACCATCTTCTCCATGAGGAAGGGCTTCCTGAGATCCAACCCAAACCTCCTCTGGTGCAGTTTCAGGCTGGGCCCTCTCGGCCTGTCACTGGGTGCCCAGGAGAAGAGCCCGACCCCATCTGATTGCGCCCTCCCTGCAGGGAGTTGTAGAGAGTGAGAAGGTCCCCCCTGAGTCTCCTCTTCTCCAGCTGAACCCCCTCAGCTCCCTCAGCCTCTCCTCATAGGACTTTCCATCTAGTCCCTCTACCAGCCTTGTTGCTCTCTTGTTGCAGATGTTGCTCGAAAACAGCCACAATACGGTTGGACTCAATCTTAAAGATCTTTTCTAACCCAAATGATTCTATGATTCCATATTACAGTGGAAGGGGGAACTACACTCAGCTGCTGCCTGCTCTAAGGCACTGAACACAGTTGAAATCCAGAGCCTGAATTCCATCCAACCTGAACATGGGTCTCTTCTCCCATGCTTGGTTTCTTCTCCCAAGGAACAAGTGGTAGGACAAGAAGAAACAGCCTCAAGAGCCTTCAGGGAAGGTTTAGATTGGACATTGGGAGAAAATTTCTTCATGGAAAGGGTTGTCAAGCCCTGGACCAGGCTGCCCAGAACAGTGCTGAAATCTTCACCGCTGGAGGGATTTAAAAGCTGCGGAGATGTGGTGCTCAGGGACATAGATTAAGGGTGGGCCTGGCAGTGTTTGGTTAGCAGTTGGACTCAATGATCTTAAAGGTCTTTTCCAATCTAAACAATTCCACGAGTCTGTGATTCTGTGCATCTTTCCATAAGCAATGGAGTAGTTCCTCATTAGCCACAAGAATGCTTTGGTTGGGACTCAGCTGCTGCCTCCGGCTGCCTTCAACATTGGGTTTAACCTTGACTGCATCTTTGCATTCTTGTGCACTGGGCAGTGTTGTCCACTTCTGTTCGAGCTGGGCTCCCAAGTGCCCAGTGCCACGGTAAATGGCAAGTTTCCTTTGCAAAAGCAATCGATAATAAGCTGTTTAAACAGTGTTGTGTTGAGGTAATAGCATTAGGGAGTCTGTAGGGAATTAAGGAAATAACAACTGGCTTTATTAAGGAGCTTAATTCAATTACAGAGGTAGGACAGTTTAAGCTTTAGTCCTGAGCTCCTGGAGCAAGCTCTTGGAGCAAGACTGAAACTAGCTTGGGTCTCCCTGGAGAACTGCAGGATCGAACCCACACCTTCACCTGGAGCACCTACGCTCGATGCTGGGGTGGCCAGAGAATGAATAGGATTGGGAGAGGGCAGCCGTGCCCCAAAATTGGAATCAGCGCTTTACGTGTCATCCCAGATGGATGCATGTTAACCCATATCAGGCTGGAGCCTTCATCTGCTCCCAGTCTGAGTTTCACTTGTCTGAGACTGTCCCTCCACAGCTTAACCTCACCTCCCCGTGTCACATCACCTGATAGCACCCTCCCGTGCCGTGTCACCCAGTCCCACCTTCCCATTACACCTCATTGAACCGTGCCTTCCCATGCTGGGGTTGGACTCGATGATCTTTCAAGGTCCCTTCCAATCTCTAACATTCTGCGATGCGGTGATGTCATCTCACCTAACCTCACTCTCTCATGCCATGTCACCTAACCTCACTCTCCTGTGCCACTCAGGACGCCCCATCCCTGCCTTTCTCTGGTGGGCACAGAAGGAAGAGTAGGCTCTTTCCCTCTGCAGAGACTTCTCCTTCGGGTGGTGGTACCCACTCCCATTTGCACACCTTCTGACACTCAGCAAATGTTTTCCAAAGTCCTCCAGACTCAGAGAGGGACTTTTTCCATTACCCAACCTGTTTGATTCTAGATAATATTTGCTACTGGTGGTTACTGGTCTGTATGCAGCCAAGAGTTCAGGGACATAAGCGGGATATTCCTTCACCCTGTCTCCTCCGCTCAGATCTCCTAAACACAGAGAACAGGCTGGCACCATCCACAGATGGCTGCAACAGAGATGTCCTTTCAGGATCCTTCTGCTCCCAGAACCATGGCACAGCTGCTTCCCCAAGGGCTGACAGCCACAACGTGTCCTTGTGGGACTGGGAAGGAAAAGAGAAGCTTGAAGGGTGAGGCAGCATCTTGGGAAGCATCAGCTCTTCCTAACCACTGCCAGAAAGCAGAAATGTCTGCTGCAAGAGCTTCCAGCATTGTCACTTCACATCCTCTGGGACTTCTCATGAACCTTGATGAGGATGGCCTCAGCATAGCAGCCTTTGGGTGAATTTCTGTATGTGCTGCAGAGGTAACAGAGGCTGGGGCTTCCATCAACAAGGGTACATCTGAAATAAAGGCACCTTGCACCCCGTGCAGCACCTGGAGAGGATATTGGTGGCAGAACTGAGGTGAACATCTAGCAGTCTCAGCTCAGAGGTGCCCCAGGCAGAGCACTGTGCTCTGTCTCTCTTGGAGTTCAAACAGCAGCGAGGAGGTTGCTCTGTCTCCAGGACACGCGGGGGGGGAGAGCTGAAATGTTCACCCTCGGCAGCAAGAGCAGTTCAATCAACACTCCGGCACGGAATGGTGAGGGACATCTGCCGAAGATACGTAATTGAGTTTTGTGATAGCAAGTGGATTAAGGGATCTGAAACGGAGAAGTTTTGAAATCATAATAATGCAAAGCAAGAGACATTGCACAACCTGATTCTGCTGCGGACAATGGAAACAAACAGATTAATCCCTGGGAGGACAGGAACCGAAGTATCTGGCAGGCAGTGAGAGGGGGGTCATGTTTATACAACTCGAACTACACTGCCTGCCTCTTCTGCCTCTGCGGAGCTGCCGCAAAACCCATTTTGGGTCACTGGAGCTGTTCTCTACCTTGGTTGGGGAGGGAGGCAGATCTAGCAGTTTGCCAGCACCCTTTGAGAGCCAGAGGCTGGAAGTCGTCTTGCTGTGACTGGAGATATTTTGGGGAGGCTGATACCTTTTACCTCATCATGAGCACAAGAGCAGGTGAGGGGTTGGACTAGATGGTCTTTCGAGGTCACTTCCAACCCCTGACATTCTGTGTAGGGGCAGCTGCCTGCTCTGGATGTTGCCTCCAAGTGGTAGCAGAAGCCTGGGACAGGACACACATGATGGATCATTTCTCTGGTCAGACCCCCCTGGCTACTGGCAGCCAGAGGAAGGACTTACTGAGCCAGATGTTGTGTGCGTGTTGACCAACCACAGAGGACATCCTCCGTGAATCAGTCCGGCTCTGTTTTGCGTGCACATATGCTTTGACATCTTTGACACCATTTAATAGCACAAAGAGCAGAAGTACTTCCTTGTTTGTACTTGAAGCTTGTTATCTTCTCCCCAGGTTGAAAGTCCAACCTCTCCGGATAACACTGGGACACCCATCTGTCACACTATTCATCAGGACAGAATTACTGGCTTTGGGGAAATGAAGGTAACTGCAAGACATAAAGGGACTGAGATTGAAGCGTTCCCCATCAACGCCTGCTGCTGAGCACCAGGGTGGGGAGCAAAGTTGTCCGAGCTACAGCACGACAATGAGTAAAGACACACTGCAAATGAGCAGCCTAAGCCTGTGAATTCAAAGAGATTCGTAACCTAAGAATCAGCCCACAGCAAGGCTTGTCTTGGCCAAATATGTCATCTCTTAATTTCATAGAATCATAGAATCACAGGATCACAGAATCACAGAACCATAGAATCACAGAATCATAGAATCATGGAATCACAGAATCATAGAATCATTGAATCATAGAATTACAGAATCATAGAATCATAGGATTATAGGAAAGGTTTCAAAAGACATCTAAGATCATCAAGCCCAACTGTTTCAGTAGTGATTGCTCAGGAAACATAGATAAGACCAGGGAGTTACCCAGTGCCCCCTTCACTTCTGGCTCCTTGCAACCCATTTCAGTGTTGGGTGGGTAAAAGCCAACAAACAGACTCCCTGCCCCAGCTCTCAGACATCTGCTGAGGTGCTGGGAACACATAACTGGGCCACATGGGCACTGTTTCCACACCATTGGCTTTTCTTCGTTACAGTGCAGGAGAGCCATCCAGCTTGGTTGATCAGAAGTCATCTCAGATCATCCTGCAGCATGAGTCATGCTTACATTTTTAATGTCATTGAAGGGGATTTCCCTCATGTCTTGAACATTTTTACTCTTTCAGCAAGAAAGGACTCTGCATCTGTCTGTGGTGCTGGGTGGTGAAGGAGTTCTTCACAACCCCCATCAGATTGTTTCATAGAAGCTCTTTTCCTCGTTAAAAGTGGTTCTGAAGAAAGGAGTCAAGAAACAGTGTTCTCAAGCCTGAGTTAGTTCATGTTCTGGAGATGGGATGACATGGGAAGGGATGGGATGAGATGATGAGACAAGATGGTGCTGGGCATTACAGGGCCCTTGA
>NW_009707653.1:0-1465 GCF_000703405.1 Apaloderma vittatum | reverse complement strand
AGCGACTCTACTGAGATATAAATCCCTGGCCTATCAGCACATTTTGCAAACAGGAATCCTGAGAACTGCTGTGCTCACCTGAGGAAGTGTGACTATTTGAGAGGCTCTGTGGAGGTCAGCAGTCCCTCAGGTTTTTGTCAAGACTGGTCCTCTTTCTTTGGGTGGAGTTGTGCTGGGTGAAGGATCTCGGAAGACTGTGTCTCCAAAGGATAGCAGGAATTGAACATAGGTGAATAGACTTGGGGATGGCCCTGAGACTTGCCTCCCCCTCCACAGGATTAGGGGGCCATGGCCAGCAACCCCGGGCATGGACACTGGGGGAGATTCCCAGTGCAGTCCTATTGCCTTTGAACAGAGCATCTGGCACAGCCCACCTGCTGACTACATGTGTAGGGCTGAGGTGTTCCCGAGGTATTGTTGGTTTCTACTGGGTTTATGTGGCAAAGTTTTGATAGAGGGGTGTTACTGAGGTGGCTTCTGTGAGAAGCTGCTAGAAGCTTCCTCCATATCCAGGGGAGCCAACATTCACCTGCTTCGTGACAGACCCACCACTGGCCGAGAGCAAGAGAGCCTGCAACACTGGTAGTACTTCTGTGATTCCATATTTACAAAGGGGGGAAATTGTTCATGCACAATTGCAGGCAGAGAGACGAGTGAGAATATGTGAGAGTAACAGCTGTGTAGACACTAAGGTCAGTGAAGAGGGAAGAGGAGAAGCTGCTCCAGATGCCAGTGCAGCGACTTCCCTGCAGCCCATGGTGAAGACCATGATGAGACAGGTTGTCCCCCTGCAGCCCATGGAGCTTGTTGGTGCTGCAGATGTTCACCTGCAGTCCGTGGAGAAATCCCACATCAGAGCATGGTGGAGAGAGGGTACTGCACTGGATCGGAGATCAGCTTCATGGATAGGACTCGTGACCCTGCAGGGGACACACGCTGGAGCAGTCTGTTCCTGGATGACTGCCCCTTGTGGAAGGGACTCACCCTGGAGCTGTACCTCAACAGATGTAGCCGTATGGGAAGGACTCATGTTGTAGATGTTTGTGGAGAACTATCTCCTGTGAGAGGGACACCGTGGTGGAGCAGGGGAAGAGTGTGAGGAGTCACTGTGTCCTGGTTTGACAATATCAGGACAATATTTTCTGGGTCTGCCCAGAGCACATGGCATTTACAATGAGGGAAGGGGGAGCAGCTGTGCCTGTGGGGAGGAGAGGATAATGAGTGAGGTGACCCAAATGGACCACTCACAACATTCTTTCCTAGGCTTGGGTGCCTCTGTCTTCTGCCAAGTCGATTATGGGACCTTCAGCGCTTTCAGGAGAAGTGCATAGTTAAGGAAGGATCTCCTGGAAAATTCAAATGGAAGAAGGAAATTTACAATGTGTGGGAAAAGGGTCTGGTTAATTGGAAGGACTATAGAAATACCACCAGTGTAGAATCTCAACAAGAAATGCCAGTGGTCTGT
>NW_009707652.1:17002-25330 GCF_000703405.1 Apaloderma vittatum | reverse complement strand
CGTAGCAGTTGCCCAAGTCCTTTGATCCAGCCTCACTCACCTCCTCCTCTCCTGCAGGAGATGAGAGCACGGGACACAGCACACCAGGGATGCCTTGGGACCGCACTGACCTCGCACATCTCTCTGATAATAAACCACCCCCACATACGTGGAAACTCCTGGTGTGCCGTGCCCAGCCCCCACAAGCACATGGCATCGCATGGCTCTGCCCACCTCAGGACAGATGGGAAGAGCCCTGGGGCAGCACAGGGCCATGCCCTCACTCCTCATCCCAAGGTGAAAATTGGGACAGTTATCTAACACCAACGCGGTGTCCCTGGCCCCAGCCCCTCATCCTGGGGGGCACTGCACTCGCCATGAAACAGCAAAACTCAGCCAGTGCCAATGCAGAGCGGGCAGTGATGTGGTAAGGCAAGGCAGGACCATCCTCCCTCCACCCACGCCTCTGGGGGCACACCAACACCTCTGTACCAGATCCCGGTCCCTGGGACCAGAGGACGGTGACAAACAGGCAGGAGGCTGGCACACAGCTTGAGAGCATGGGGAACCCAGGCACGCAGATGGCTGTGGGAACGGGGTTTGCTCCCCCCATAGGAAATTCAGCCACGTTAGTGTAATCCCTCCCAGTTCAATACTGGGATAGCAGCACAGTGGGGACAGAGATGTCTCCACCATGCAGGGCCAGGTGCTCTGGGCATGAGTGGCAGCAAAGGATGTCCCCATCAGGGACGGCGGGTGCAGCCCATGGCCAGACCGCATGCCTGCCTGCACTGAGTCACCCACACCATCAGTGTAAGGGGGCTCCTGTGGCCATGGGGGACCCCACCTGCAGCCAAGGGGATGGCCTTGCTCCCACCCAAATTCCCCCAGCACTTACGGCCACCGGCCAGGCTGCCTTGGCCCAGCCTTTCTGCCCTCCTGTGTGACCCCAGGGGCAAGGGGCTCCCACTTACCTGCTCACCCAGGCACTCGCTGTTCCACCCCTCCTCATCCCCCTTTCCACTGTGCCCCCACCCCAGCCCCAATGTCCTTCCCTGAGTATTTATAATAGGGACTGTAGAAAGCTATTTTTGCTTCAACACAGGCTTACGGTTTTTTCAGACTCTCTAATGCCCAAATAATCTGTCTCTTGTTCTGTTTTTCTAAGTGTCTGTGATTTCAAGTTATATTTTTGGCGCACCACTGCATCCTAGGTCTGGAAAAGGTCAAAGTGATCAAATTTCAAATGAGTCGGGAGAAATACGAGCTTTAAGAGGGCATAAGCGACACACTTACGGGGCTAGAGTTGCTTCTGATCTCCTTCCTCTGCAATAATTTCATACCAAAGGCAGAAATCTAAATGAGCATATGCAAGAGCTCACTTCTGTTATTTAAAAATGTCCAGGCAAGCAAATGCAGCCCAGATCCTGCAGTGGAGATCTGCAGCAGAGAATTAGCCTGTTCTTCAGCTCCTTATGCTTCTGAAGAAAGCTCCGAGACTCACAAGGGAACTGAGTAACAGGTGCATTAGATGAGAACTGAATTAAGGCCATAGTTAAAGTGTGCTCTAAGGTGGGCACCAGCCAGTTTTTGCCAGAATTGTGTTTTTGTCAGAGTTGATACTAGCCAGATCTGCTAGATGTTTTAGTTCCTTGCTTACCTGGCCTTGATAATGTATTTCCTCTTGAAATACCCAATCCTTAATATAAGGCTGGCAAATTGAACGCTTAGGCATTTTTAGGATCTGTACCTTGCACATTTATGCCTTTGAACAGACCCTACGACCTGCTAGATAAAGAAAGGTGCATGCTCGTGTTAATTAAAAAGAAAGAATCTTCTGCACTGTGTAGTTAAATTACTGATGCTTCCCTTTGACCACCGTTCCTGGATTACTAACCTTAATAAAATTTAATTAAAAAAGCACAATAACCACAGAATAAGCTTGTCAAAGTGCATGTGGGCATAATAAAGCCCTGCACGCCTTTGTGCGTCACAGTCCCTTTAGAACTTGCAAATAACCTAGCAAAGAACAACAGTGCTTAAAGTATTAGCTCTGGATATCCTCAAAAATGAGTGTTTTATAATTATAGTCAAGCTCTTGTGGCTAATCACGTTAACTGAAGCAGTGGTTAAGGACCATCAAGTTAATAGTGATGGCTCATCTGCAATTACCATCTTGAATACTCCTGCTTAGAAAAAACCTCGATTACACCTGTTCAACTCTGGAATAATTAAGTGAATGCAGTTAAAATCAGGGTTTGAAGTGCTCCGTTCTGTGCCCTAACGTAGTGTGTGTTTGCCCCGTAACTAGCACTGTGCTGTTTCAGACTGGTCCAGTCCATCTCCCACTTACTCCAGCCAAGCATCTGAGTAAATTCAAGTTTTGCTGCCTGATTCGATGGCTGTGCCTACAGGTAGGTGCTTGGTCACAAATAGAGAGCAAGGGTTTAACAGGATGAAAAAAGAGGTTGTTTGCTATTCTTCTTTAGGTTACCACAACACCAAGACTTTTACTGTTATTTGAATGTGCTCATTGTAAAGAAATTAAAGATTTCTGCAGAAAGTTACATTTTTTTTTCACTTAGAGCCATTGCATTTGTCACAAATTAATCTGACTGTTCTGAACAAACTGCTATTTAGGATGTTATAGGCGAACAGGGATCTCTGGAAACTATGTAGGCTGGCAGAGACAACCAAGATCTTAATGCAGCACACAAGATATAAAGAAGCAAAGTATAAAATCTTTTCCTAACAGGATCTGAGAACTCTATGTCAGCTATGTTATGTTCTTTAAACAAATCTGGTTTTTGATTATTTTTCTAAAAAGAGACAGAATGAAATTTAATATCAGGCATTCAAAAAGTCTGGACTTGCTGTAATTTTCTTATGCTTAGTTGAATTGTTACAATTTAATTCAGAACATATAGAGTAAGGCTGGAAAAATGTCTGCTTGTAACAATGGGAATTTATGATGTGTGTTTCAGGGGGCCAGAGGAGGAGGGATGGGGAGATGTTTTGCTTACTTGTATTGCTGCTTGCCTTTTCTTCGCCTTTCTGTTTTTACTTCTGAAGATGTTTAGCAAACAAATAAAAAAGGGAAAACCTTTAAATAATTTAATATTGAAAATAAGGGTTTGTTTGGCTTATAACACAAAAATGCTATTTGTGTTCATCAGCCTAACTGAGAAATAGAGCATAAGCATGTAAGGTATTGGTTAAGCCTTTTAAGGGTTTTACAACACACTCTATACATTAAAGGAGCCAGTACTTAAATGGCCCAGTGGACATATGCCAAACACTCAGATTATCTGGTAAGAAAAACTTGTTACCGCTGCAAGGTGCTGTTCCCCACCCCCGGGCACAGCCTGCCCACGCATGGGCTTGTCAGACACTGGGAGTTACTGGGCGGAAGACAGTTGTGTTCAACAGCGTTGTCAGTAATTGCGATATACTCAGAAGTCCTGGCTTTTAAACTCTTGAAATCACGTATTTTTGCTAAGTGATCATGGAGGAGTTTCGCAATGTCTGGACAAATGCTGGTGAGCAAGGGAAAAGATGGAGTGAATAATGATGGAGCAGGATGCTGTCGGAATGCATCGTTTGGGCTTAAGGCTGGACTTGTCTGTACCTAGAAGCTGAAGCCAAATAATGGACAACACACACTTTTCTGAAGTCTTAAAACCCTATTGACTGTTTCTGCTGAGAAAAAAAAAAAAAGAAGTTTGGGGGATTTGCTTTTGATGTGATCCATTATAATCCCTCAAAGCCCCTCTGCTTCTGATCAAGCAGAAATGGGTTCTAAATATTTCCCACTACCCTACTTCTTATAACCTGAGCAAAAATAAGTTAAAAATCTTGGGGAGCCTTATTATTCGCTTTGCTCAGCCACACTTTCTTTACTGGTATGGAAAGTGGGTTTGTTCATGCAATTTTTGGCAGGAGCTAGCAGACAGGAGTTAATGGGGTTTAACCGCTACCAACCCTCTCAGCAGCTCTCAAGTTTCTTATCCCCACTTCAGGACTTCTTTCTGGCTTAGGACTCTGCTGTGCAGTGTGGATGGCAGTGCCCAATAGTGGTGCTGCCTGTGGGGAGAGCAAGGTGAAACACTTCTGTAGTAAAATTCTGAATGACAAAATAGAAGATAAAGGGCAAAGGAATAATGAAAAAAATACATACTCTGTTTTTAAATTTTTTTTTTTAAACCAGCAACTTAGAAATATTGTCTGACTAGAGGGTCATAAAGTAGGTGAAAAGCAATTTCAGGTAATCTTTGGGATGAACTGATTGATGTCTCAGCTAATGCAGCAAGCGATGGACAGAGGCAGCTGAAAAGCCAGAGCATGTTCATTCCAGCTAATTCTATTACAGAAAGGGGAATAGGAGACCTAATCTCCAGCAGGACAGGAAGGGCAGCTGAGGGAACTTGTGTGCCCCCATAAATGCCTCCAGAACTTTCTTGGGGCACCCTGATGAAGCAGAGGAGCTCAGGAGCAGAGGGAAAGCAGCAGGAGCTTTGTGCCGTGCGGCTGTATGCCAGAGCAGAGGTCCTCTCGCACAAGACAGTCAAGACCTGAGGATGGAGACACAAAATGGCTTAAAACTAAGATTAGCTGAGAATGGAAGAGATACAGAGCTTTGTTACCCAGGCACCTGGTGGCAGATGACTTCCATCTGGTGATAAGTTCTTAGTACAGGTTGGAAGGACTGCAGTGATGTGCACGTGTTACGAGTTTCTATGGCGAGAGGCACATAGGAAGAGACCTGCACCTCAGCTTACCTACCCCCAAGAAACCTTTTGCCTCCTACTGCCAAATATATAGAAGACTCCAGAAATGGAGAGACAAAATGATTTCTAGGTAAGTTTAGAAATACATGCCTGAGAGGGAGTAAGAAGTAATACTAACTTCTGAAAGGAAGTGGTGGAATTTTGGTTTCCTTGATTCAGGTTTCCAGATAAGGCAAAGAAACAGGAAGATGTTCGTAATTGTCAAGCCTATTTGAAAACACAGAGCCATGCTGCATCACCTGTCTTGAGAAGCTGTAGAGATGCGATAACATAATCTAACCATTTGGGAAGGTGCAGAAATAATCAGACCTCTGTGGACCTCCTCCTCATCACAGCATTTCTCTCTCTTTCCGTATGCATATACGTATGTGTGTGTATAGATATATATATATATAAAGTTTGTGTATAAAAATAATGAAAGTAATAACCTTCTAATTTCATACCAAAGTAAGAAAATCTCCCCATTTGGGTGGGTTATCCTGCAGTTCCCACTTTTTTTGTGAAACATCTCTTGCTGGTGGATATGGCAGGCAGTGCTCTGAGACACCCCAGTACTGGCATGTTTGGGGCCTGACACCAGAAAAATAACTGCTTATGAGCTCAAATTAACTGGTGGATATTCTGAACTGAAAAGATTTAGGTGTGTGAACCTTTTGCCTCTCATTCAAACAACAGTGTCTCAATGCTTTTCACAGAATCACAGAACGTTAGGGGTTGGAAGGGAGCTCTGAAGATCATCTAGTCCAACCTTCATCCCAGCACACCCAACCACTACACCACAGCCTCAAGTGCTAGATCTACTTTTTTTTTAAACACCTCCAGGGTTGGTGACTCCACCACCTCCCTGGGCAGCCTGTTCCAGTGCCTCACCACTCGTTCAGTAAAGAACTTCCTCCGAATATCCAATCTAAACTTACCCTGACGCAACTTGAGGCCATTTCCCCTTGTCCTGTCATTAGTAATTAGAGAGAAGAGACCAGCACCAGCCTCACTACAGCCTCCTTTTAGGTAGTTGTAGAGGGCAATAAGGTCTCCTCTCAGCCTCCTCTTCTCCAGACTAAACAACCTTCTCACTGGTAGCAGTTTATTAGCAGCTGGCTGCAAACCGCAAAGCCGGACACAAACTCCTTGGCGGGTTGGAGGGCGTGTTTGAATGGGCATTTGGACTCCAGATCCAGCAATACTCTGCATCTATACTAATGACCTTGAGAAAGGACAAGACCTAAACACTAATCAGGGTTTCCTAGGCCATGGGTTTCTCCCAGATGGTCATTAATCCCCAGAAAATGTGTGCTGTGCCTTGGTTGTTAACACCTAATTAACCCCATAGTGGCAACACCTCTGCCATAGATACAGGTTTTCTGCTCCCCCTTAAATGTACTGAAGACCCTGATACTTCTCAGTCAAGGCATATGCTTTCCAAGAAGCACAGCAGACTGTAGCCCATCAATTGGAGCATTTGGGGGGGAAAAAAAGGAAAGATCCCCATGGAGTACAGACATGTCAGGTGACACTTTGTGCAGCTGCACAAAACACACTAATTGTTAAAATCCTGCTGATCCCAGGACTGCGTATGCATTCCGGATCCGTGTATGCAATATTCCCTCAGAAGCTGTAAAGCAAAGAAGGGCTGTCAGCCTTACTTTTGCCTAACATGCTTTCCCAAAACTTTCTTCAGCTGTTGCACATTGTGCTACTTTCCAGGATTCCTGTCACTGAACCAACCAGAGCAGCAACAAGCAACCCTGGCTAAGTAGTTAATTTGTTTTCTCTTCACTAGCAATGTGTGATTCAAGCCTTACCCCTTGCATCCCCGTCGACTGTTGATCATTACCAAATGCCTCTGGCTATGGTGCACAGTAAAGGACTTTGTGCTTCACAATATCTTATTTTCAGCCCTGAGGAGGGAGGGGATATTTTGAGCCTTGTTTTAGAGAGAAGGAGCTAGAGCAAAGAGGGAGATTTTAATCCTCATTTGGGATGCATAGGGCAAATCATCTCTGACCAGAGTTTTCAGAACTTGTGGCAGGATGTAGGTGACCCTCTCACTGCTTCTCATACAGAAGGGACACCCCATGCCCCTCTGCCAGCAAGTTATTAAGCTTTTCACCCGATGCCAGATCCTTCCAACCCTCTTGTTAAACTTTTCTGTCTTGGGCCATTTCTCCAGCACCCCTTCAGCAATGCCTGCCTTTCTCCGGGGTCTGCAAAAATGAGTCATCAGCCTCTCTCTCGTGTTTACCACAGTCGTTCATCAGAGTGGGATGTGCTGTTTGCCTCCACAGTTTATAACAGCGAAGCACAAATTGTGTCTCTCCAGGCTACTTACTGTTTGGAGCAAACATGCTTAGAGAAGGAGGGAGAGCTTATCGTTGTGTCATTTGAGTCCCACAAACCATATGAACTTGGTTAATTCTGGCCTGGATGTTGGAAGCTCATCCATGCTGGCCAAATTACACGTCTCTTTATTGGCCTCCTGTGTTTCATTATTTTCTGATCCTCTTGGAATCTTTCCGAGAGAGCTGCTGAGCTGATGCTCCTTGCTTGCAGGGGCTGTCTGCAACATGGTCCAGGCACTCAAGTGCTAAGGAAGGATGCATGAGGTGTTTCACTCATGCTTTAAAATTATTTGTTCCAACACAAAATTTGACAAGATATCATTTCTCTCTTAGAGGTATGCTAAATATATACTATTTCCATTTCTCCTGCCGGTGTAGAAATTGGGGTAAACATGCTCAAAAAACACTCAGCAAGTTACTCCAACCAGCATGATCCCCAAATGTCCTCTTGGGTGTTCCTGACTTATTTTGCAGGTAGAATAAGAAGCTCCTAAATTCTGTGTTAAAGGCCACAATAACTTTCAGGACAATCTTGCTACCTACCAGAGAAAGAAGGATGAGGAATGTACACAGAACCTATTAATCCTTTGCCATTGCTATTTACCTCAGCTTAGCCCTTTTTGGTTTGATCTCGAGATGGTACCAGCCCATCAGTCTGAAACACTGGCACGTCTGTTGTAGCTTGTATCTATCTGACAGCTGGGATCACTCAGCCCCACGCACCACATCATCTTCTGCTGGCTCAGGCCCATAGTCATGGCCCGTGCAGCTTGCTCAGGCTGTTTCCCTGTTTACAGCTTATTTCAGCTTCACCTTTGCTGCCCACTCACCGCTGCCCTTGCTAGCACCGCGGTTCCTATGCATCTGTGCTTTTGCAAGTGGGCTGTGCCTGCTGGTTTGTTCCCCGAGACCTAAATGCAGCATCACACAGACCATGTGGGACGGCAGCTCTGCTATGGGAGTCCAGGACCGGGATCTATGATATCTCTTTTCACTGGGGAAAAGCACCTGGAAGTTGCTTTTCCTTTGCAGTAGCACTTCCTGGCTTTCACCTACTGCTGGAGAGAGCAAGAGTTCCCTGCAGAGGCAGGAGCAGCACTTAAAATGACAGTGGTCAAAATGAAAGGGGGTTGTGGCTCTAGCAACTGTGATTTGAATAGATTTGAATAACTGAGTGAAGCTGAAATCAGAAGATACATCTCTCTCTCTCTTCTCACCTTCCC
>NW_009707652.1:12191-16971 GCF_000703405.1 Apaloderma vittatum | reverse complement strand
ACCTTTCCCTTCTTTCCCCCCCAAGCCAGAGTAATCTGAGCATTTGTGCTAATTCATCAGCTGATTCTGTTCTTTGGGAATTTTCCTTGAGGATGAGAGAGGTCACCTTAAGGTTCAGATTCACTCTGATAAAAGGCTGTTCAGAAACCAGAGGATGGAGACATTAGCTCTCTTCAGGGACTGGGATTTGGGTATTTGGTTTCCTTCAGGGACTGAGATGGCTATTTGGTTTTAATTAATATTTTTTTAAAAAATTTCTTTTACCAATCTGTGTGTAGAGGCTAGAAACAGAAAAGGACTTCAGAAACACATACTGTACCTATCAATAGCATGTTAAACTTTAATGCCCACAGCTATGATAAAGAGAGAAAGAGCGTCCGAGTCATTCTTGCAGTTTGTATTAAGTGTGTTGATGCTGAAAAACTCTTTCTCTTGGATTTACTGTTGTTGTTGTGGAGAAGAGATTGAAGAAACTTGTCCTGAAACTCTATTTGGTATTTCCAAGGTGATCAGGCAGTTCTTTTTCTGTTCTGTGGAAGAATGCTTTTAAAAAAAGCATGTTTCTCTCTCTGACATAGGCTACAAATACTGAATAACACAGATTTTAAGTTCATTTTTACCTAGTCTGTAGATCACAAATTTTCCCTGTTCTACTTGCTCATCTAAATTTTGAAATAGCTTTGATAGAACTGGAATTAAGTTTGGAAATTGTCTGCCTTAAGTTTAAAACCTATTCAAGTTTATCAGGCCTACTTAAACCTCACCTTAGAATTCCTGGATGAATTCCTGAATTCCAAGGCATCACATTGACAGTGACCTATACTATCAAATCAAGCCTTTTGAATTTGGATACTGAGATGAAAACCTGAGAGCTTTTCTCCCAGATAAGTGGATCCCCACCATACTGATGCAGAGGAATTGGATACAACCATTTTAGCCAATATTTTATTTTAAAAATGTACTTTCTACTCTAAGAGAAGACCAGATTCAAGGCCATCTAAGGAACCTGAAGGTACCCAGGTCCATGGGATCTGATGAAATGCATCGACAGGTCCTGAGGGAACTGGTAGATGAAGTCGCTAGACCACTATCCATTGTATTTGAGAAGTCACGGCAGACTGGTGAGGTTCCCACTGACTGGAGAAGGGAAAGCATAATTCCCATTTTGAAAAAGAGAAGACCCAGGGAGCTACAGGCCAGTGAGCCTCACCTCTGTGCCCAGCAAGATCATGGAGCAGGTTCCTGTGGACACCGTGCTGGGGCTCATGGAAAATGAGGAAGTGGCTGGTGACAGCCAAACATGGCTTTGCTAAGCACAAATCATAGCAGACAAATTTGGTGGCTTTCTGTGATGGGGCTGCAGCATCAGTGGATAAGGGAAGAACAACTGCTGTCATCTACCTGGACTTGTGCAAAGCATTTGACGCTGTCACACACAACAAGCTTGTCTCTGAACTGGAGAGATGCTGATTGACAGATGGACCATCCAGTGGATGAGGAATTGGCTGGATGATCACACTCAGAGAGTTGTGGTGAATGGCACAACGTCAGCTGGAGACCAGTGACCAGTGGTGTTCCTCAGGGGTCTGTACCGGGACCGGTACTGTTTAAAATCTTTGTCAGCAACATGTATGGTGGGATTGAGTGCACCCTCAGCAAGTTTCTTGATGACACCAAGATGTGGTGTGGTTGACAAACTGAAGGGAAGGGACGTGGACAGGCTTGAGAGGTGCACTTGGGTAAACCTCATGAAGTTCAACAAGGCCAAGTGCACCTGGGTTGGGGCAACCCCCAGTATGAATACAGGTTTGGGGAACAAGGAATTGAGAGCAGCCCTGAAGAGAAGGACGTTGGAGTGTTGGTGGATGAGAAGCTCAGCATGACACCCAGCAACGTACGCTTGCAGCCCAAAATGCCAATCACATCCTGGGCTACGTCAAAAGCAGTGTGGCCAGCAGGTCAAGGGAGGTGGTTCTCCCCTTCCACTCTGCTCTCGTGACACCCCACCTGCAGCTCTGCACGCAGCTCTGAGGCCCCCAATATGAGGAGAATATGGACCTGTTGGAGTGAATCCATGGGAGACCACCAAGATGCTCAGGAGCTGGAGCACTTCCCGTATGGGGACACGCTGAGAGAGTTGGGGTTGTTCAGCCAGGAGAAGGCTCTGAGGAGACCTGTTGCTGCCTGCCAGGGCTTAAAGGGGGCTGCAGGGAAGATGAAGAGGGACTCTTGGTCAGGGATTGTGCTGATAGGGCAGGGTGTAATGGTTTTAAACTGAAAAAGAGTAGGTTTAGATTAGATATTAGGAAGAAATTCTTTTATGAGGGAGGTGAGACTCTGGCACAGGTTGTCCAGAGAAGCTGTGGAACTGTTCCAGTCCCTGGAAGTGCCCAAGGGCTTGGAGCAACCTGAGCTGGTGGGAGGTGTCCCTGCCCATGGCAAGGGGGTTGGAACGAGGTGACCTTTTAGGTCTTTCCCAAGCCGAATCATCCTAGGCTTCCATGAAAAGGTGAGAAGCCAAAGACAGCCGGCAGCCCAGACCTCGGTAAAAACCAGCACGGAGTGTCCGCTAGATGGAAGTGCCGCGCAGTGCCCGTGCGGGGCAGGGGCGGCATCGCCCGTCTGCGGGACGGGGTGGTCCCGGGACTCGGGAGGCGCCGAGGCTCCGTGTGGATGTCCCCTGCTGTCCCCAGCGCCCGCAGCTCCGGGCTGCGGGGCTTTGCTGCCCGGTGTTACTGTGCAAAACTTACACAGAGACCCCTGTAGCGCTGTGCGAGTGGTGAGGGCGAGGAGGGAAAACAGGGAGTGAAAACCAAGCAGAAGACAGTGCTTTTTTCAGCTTTTCCTGCTGCAGTAATCACCTGAAATCCAAGAGACAGCTTCTTCCCTTTTGGCTGTTCTGCCACCCGCCCTCCACACATTTCTGCATCCCTGCCCTCTTTTTCCTCGCCTTTCAAAAGATCAAGTGCTCTATAAACATTTTCTTCATTATCACAGCCACCTCTGGGAACTACACAGTTGCTCCTTCTGTCATAACTGCTCTGCACTCTCCTGGCATGTTCTGTGTTCCCATACTTAAATTACTTTTCCTTTTTGAACAATCCTTCCAGAAAAGCTTGGCTCTTTGAGCAATTGCTCTTACCTTTCTGTGTTAATAATCTCCACACCCTCTCAGTCCTGTGCTCTTGTCTCAGGTCCAATCATGCTCACATTCAATTGGAAATGCCCAGAGGCTAGGGAGTATGTGTAATTATGAAAGGGAGGATTAAATCTCATTACTCTGAAGAAATTACAGTTAATGCTCTTAAGAAGCCAGGCGAATGTGTTTTGAATCAATGATGCTATAAGGAGAACGAAGAATTACTATATGGCATTTTTGCCTTTACAAAACCAATCTTGAATAAAGGTTATTTTTGTCCAAAACGGGGATATGTCCCTCATAATCTTATGCTGAGTTTATTCAAATAAATAAAATAAAATCTCTGCTTGTGGCAAACTGCTGCATTGGATTTTTTTGCTACAGAGGAACACTATGTGCTGCTAAAACTGTGCTTGAAATAAAATATAAGATGATGAGGTCAGGAGCTGTACTCATGGTTAATGCCATCATCCGTCTAAGGCAGCCTTCTTGTTATAGGTACTGTTTCCTTAGTTATTGGCAGGGCAGATGCAACTGTCTGAGAGAGGAGCATGAAGCAATAAGTCAAAACTTTTAGCAAAACACTTTGGAGGCTCCCAATGTACTTGTAAAATGGCTTGTCCTCGTCACGTTGGTGAGGATTAACTTCAGTGACTTTACTCTGAAGTACCTCACACCCACAAACCTTTTTTCCTTGGATTTTTTTTTTTTTTAATAACTAATATTCGGAGGAATCATTTGGCGCTTGGACATATGGTTAAAGCCATGTATAGTGAGGCAAGACCTACTGGCTTTCAACAGAGTAGGTGTGGAGGCATCTCTGTTCCAGTGCAGCTGTTGCTCACTGGTCAGGTCCTCCCACTTCCACTCAGCTCTGCTGAGCCCCATCTTTTCACCTGCATTCCCTTGGTGATGACAGGTCTTCCTAGGCAGCTGCAGCTTCCTTCTCTGGGTGTGCAAAACCAGGGTTTGTCCTCTCTGATATTTGATTTCCCATGTTCCAGCACTTCAGATTACCAGGCAGCTTCATGGAGACCTGTCCTGGCAGCTGGGGATGGTCTTGAGGAGATAGGAACTGGTGTTGCTCTACATGTACTTCCAAATAGAGGGCATAACAAGTAAAAGATAGTGGATGAATGGGTTTTAGCTGGAATAATTGTGAAAACGAAGCTCTGGCACTGGCAACAAGAATGGGGTTTTAGGCTCGTATGCAAGGTACCCAGTTACAAAGGGAAATAGGTGAAATCCCACCACCAGCTGGTGCATCTTGTAGACTTCCTAATTACTGCCCAGATTCTTGGGCCATCCCAGGTTTGCATGAAAATTGTCTTCTCTCTCTTTTTGCTCCTTTTCCCCACTGTAACCTCAGCACAATGAAAAGAGGGGACAGAGAGCGGAGTGGGAAATGACGACCACCACACCTGGAAACGATGTGGCTCCCAGGAGCACAGAAGCTTTGGAAACAAAACTTTGTCCATGTGCACAAGTCTGAAAGGTCTGGCTGCGCATAGCACAAGGCAGCAACTTCCCCTATGCTGGCCCAGGCAAAGGGCTGACGACTGATTTCAAAATCTCACGGTGCCACGGGGCTGCGATGATCCTGCGGGAAAGCGTGACGGGGTCACAAGCCCTGCTCGCCCA
>NW_009707652.1:0-12160 GCF_000703405.1 Apaloderma vittatum | reverse complement strand
GCTCGTCCGGTGACAGGGAGACAGAAAACCTGCAAAAAAATAAGCATGCCCTGAGATATTCGTATAGCCTGGGTATGGTCACAAAGCAGGGGACATGCAGGGAAGTGTTTGAAGTGGGAATATGAGGAATGTAAACACGCAGGAGAAAGAATTATGACAGGAGATGAACTAAGGGCTGTGATGACAAAGCTCTAGTAAAGGAGGTTGTGGTCAGCTGCAAGTGTTTAATCTAAAGGTAGGGTTGGGCCTTTCAAAGGTTTACTGGACAGCAAAGCAGCATGAAGGAATGGCAGGGGAAAAAAAGTGAATAGAAGAGAAATCCAGCCCCTTAAGTATAGCTGCACAGGATCAGCCTCGCTGGAAACATCATCTATCTGCCAGGAGTGGAGAAGGAGGAAAGTGCAACCTCAGCATCTGTTTCTCAAAACACTCTGACTCCATTCATCCTTAGTTTATTTAGGCTGTAAATAGTTTAGCAGAGTACAGAGTCTTGAAGTAGGGGAATGAGGTGGCCATGGTATAAAGTCTCATTGAGATGTCTCCAAGGGCATCTCACAAATCTTAGATTTCTAGTTGACTTTCTTAGTTCTCACTCTCACCACAGTTGTTCTCATTGGGAAATGACACTGTAAGCAAAGCCTGCTACAGAACTAAGCAGAAAAGCTGGGGAAAATCATCACTTTCTTTTGCTATTTATTTTATCAGTATTTGGGGATAGGTGGAAGTTTCAGTTCTGCCCAAACTGAATCACCAGCACAGAAAATTCTTTAACAGACGTGTGCAGACACAGCTGTGTATAGCCAGTGCGTACACTCTGGGGAGCTTAGAGATGACAAGGTATTTGTTTATTTACAGAAGTTATAAAAACAAACTCTTCAGTTCACCCCATGAATGTTTTATAAACGTGGAGAATTTCGGCACATGGTAAGTGCTTGGACCGTATGATAGATACAACTTATATTCCCATTTTATTCTAACTTTGCATATAAAAAGCCACGGGCTTCATATTTTCCAATCAATTTGTCTTCTACCTTTCTCCTTCCTACGCTGCCTCTTTACTATTTCCTTTCTGTTTGCTTCTGACTCAGCATCAGAATAACAGCCACAGCAGTGCAGTTAATTCAATTAGGGGATAACCTGACTTTATTGTGCTGGAAAGAGTCTGTGGAGAACAAGGTACAGAAGTTGTATGTACCAGGATAATGCTTTCTTTCCTCTGTTTGCTCTTTCCTGTTAGGTCAACAGGCAGTAAGAGTTGGCTGGCGAGAGCTGTTGAAGGAAAGTTGGTTGTAAGCCTCCAGCCTGGTGTGCCCTGTGCACAGGGGCAGGTTTCTTTGTCTCGGGCGACAGTCTGGGGTGGTGGCACAGCAGTTTTCTACACAGCACAAGTAGAAGAAATAAAAAAAAGTCACCTGAGGGTGCCTTTAAAATTATTGTCATCACAGCTGGGCAGTCGGTAGAGACGCCGTTGCAATTCTGCCTGAATGGAGGGAAGCAGAAAAGTGGGAGATATTACCCAGAGAGGCTGGGAGCAGCTGAACCAAACTACGGGAGACGTGATCTTCCAACGGGATGTCGGACTGTGTCTCCTCAAATGCATCCTTCCAACCTGCCCTTTGGTGATGCAGGGCTGGGCACAGGTCTGGTGCCTGCCGTAGGGGCTGGAGGGGGCAGCCTCCGTGTGGCACAGTCCTCTGTGCCCTGACCAGGAAGCCTCTTCCAGCCTGTTCACACCCACACAGCTGTTCAGTGTCCTTCAGCCAGTGTTACTCAGGGAGGAATAATCCCCCTCCTAGGGCAGAGCACCTGCACTGGTTCCACTCAAAGCATCACGAGAAGCTGTAAAAACTGATGCATTGTCTGGGCAATTGGAGCAGTAGTTAGCCTCTGTGCGTAGTGCCTGTGCTGGCCCTTTTCTCTTTCCTTTTGTACTTATAGAAGAAAATCTATTTTGTTCCTGCTCCTGCTGCTGCAATCCATTAACTGCCTTCCATTTCACAGTCGGGTGCTGTTTTCCTCAGGGGAAAGCGATGCGATAAACATGCTCCGAATAATGAGAGCTTTCCACACCCTTAATGGCTTTTTGCGCTATGTCTTTGGGGAGACATTTTGAAAGGTATTGCACAAGGTCCAGTTTCTCTCCTTGTTTTTGAAATCTTTCTCTCTTCCTGCACAGGCTCCAAGGATGTCTGGGTCACCCAACACGGGTAACAGCAGGGGCTTGGCTTTGGCCGGCTTTCCCCTTGGGTAACTGGGCTGCAGGGCCTGAGCGGGTGAGTCGGTGTGAGCCACAGCCTGACTGTTCACACCAGACCAAAAGCATGGTAGGTAAAAAATCCTTTTGTGAAGGGAATGCATTGTGCTGTAGAGAAGGGAAAGGAGATATTTTTCCTTCTCCAAAACCAGTCATCCAACTACTGAGAGGATAGAGGATACATTATTTGAAGGTTCAATTAACTTATATTTTAGTCTTGTCTCTGAGTCAAGTCATAAGTTTTTTCGTTGTTTTTTTTTTTTTTAATAATACATTTATTGCTGAGAAGACTATTCTAGAGATTAGAGTAGGAAAATGTGATTTTTTTGGACCTCTTCCTAGCTGAGTGCATTGCAAAGCACTACCTGCCAAAAAGCAGCTTCAAAGCACGGTCTGTACCTGGCTTATGGGTGTGTATCTCTACGTTCGCTGGACTTACTGTATATCTGCACTTCCCACTGGCTTTAGCACTACTGAGCATCCAGAGATGGAGTGGAAATTCAGTACACAAAGCACCCAGAACCCAGAGCCTTTCCCAGAAATTAATTTATATTTCTCTGTGAAAGGTGTTATACTCCATGGTTGTTACATGGCTATTGAAATAAATATCAAGCTATATAAATACTGGTTGTCTGTATCGAACATTCAAATAATCCTTAAATAATTTTGCGAACTTTATCTGAAAACCGTCACACCAATGCCAAGCATATGTTTCAGCAGATGGTTTGCTTTCAGGGCTTTTTTATCTGCAGTTTGTCTATCACAGGTCTGACTCACCTTTTCCATGAAAGACAAGATTTACTTACCAGCCACTCTCAAAACCACAATTCCTGTGTGGATAGAGGGACTCTTTCGTGTTCTTAAAGAACAACCCCTTCCCTGTATAGGGGGAAAACCAGAGTGCACAGGATATGCTGTGAAGAGCACAAGTTAGTGTCTAAACAGTAAAAAGTCAGTCCTGCAGTGACATTTCATTTGGATTTGAGATGTGATAGGAGAAGATACACCGATTTACACATTTTTCTTTAGGCTGGTTTAGTTTTAAGTTAAATGCCATGACCTAAGTTAATGTGCTTTTACCTGGATATGTTGAACTGAGAGATGTCCTCACTAGACTAACAATAGTTAAGGAGCGAAATAAAACACTTCTCCCTCCACGCTGAATTCTGCATGATCATGCAGATACTTACATAAGGAATTTTATTCATGTCAGTAAGATCTTTGAAGTTATTCAAATGCAGAACTGTTTGCAGAAATTGGCCTGTGGTTTGCCTAATCAGCGTTGCAGCTTCAGACAGACACCTGGTCCAAACTCTGCTTTCTTTGGTCATGGTTTGGGTCTAAGTGGTGCTTTCCAGGTGACCGAAGCCTGGTCCCTCGTGCTGAGCTGTGCAGGGAAGCAAGTAGAGCTCAGTAAGACGGGAAAGAAACAGAGGTTGCAAGAGCAAAGCATACGGGTGAAATACTGGTAAATGCTTTACTCTTTAAAACCAATAACCACAATGACGTGAAAAATACAGCTAGTTTCAGCGAAGCGACAAACGTGTGGAACGTCTTTTTCAAATGTTACAGATCTGGGATATATATGGTATATCTTCATGGAGGGTATGCTTAGATAGAAACAGGATAAAGCTGGTTATGTTCTTGGCATCCTACATGATGTCGATTTTCATTTATGGTAGCACTTTGTCAGCAGACCTTCTCATTGTAATGATGGGCTATAATTATCACATAATTTGCATTCATTACTGCCTATAAGAACTGCAGGTATTGCAGTCAAGAATAGGACTATTAACATTTCTTTTATTTGTGCTACGTGTTGAATGATGTATAATACTATATAACAGTGTGAATCTTTTCATGACAGGGTGACAGAGGATTGCAGCTCTTTGGATGTGATTTTAGATCAGGTTATCTCTGGCTTCCAGCTCTTCCCCTCCAACTACCAGAATTTTTCTATGTGGTGATCAGAGGTGTAGCTTATGCTTTGGACAGCCTATAGTCTTTCCTGAGAGAAGAAGAAAGGAAAAGTCTGATTCTGTTTTTGTTTGTATTTTTGCCATTATTTTTTCGATGTTATTGACAGCTCACCATCATGTGGGGAGCCATAGTCAGTCACCAAAAGAAATGGGGCATGTGCACCCCTTCCCTAGCACAGTCCCAGTGGCCAGTCTGGTGGGCTGACACTATGGATGGAGGCATCTAGTATCACAGACTTTGCTTAGGAAAAGATGTGGCATGTCTGCTTTTATCTTTCTGTGGAATTATTTTTATAGCAGCGAAGAATTTGACTGCTGGGTATAAGCATGTCCTTCTGGCACTGCACCTCTTTTTTTTTTTTTTAATCAGTGTAAATGTAGGGTTATTCTTGGTTTTTAAGCAAATCTCTCTGCAGAAGGGACCTGATTCTTGCTGTGCACCAGTAGTATCTCCAGTGAAGACAACCCAGCTCTATTTGTCTACAGCCAGTGTGCTGCTATGCAGCCAGTGAGTGCACACCCTGCGCCAATACGCCCCTGTGTCTGCTTCACAGATGCACAAAAACTGCCCTGCGAAATAATTCAGACTTATAAAAGTGCAGTAGCTACAGAAAGTACCTCATTAAAGCCTAGTTGTTTAAACGGTTACATTTAACAAGATGCAATTAACTTGGCACTCTCTTGCCTTCTTTCCTTGAATCCTCCTGTGGGGGCTCTGAACTGAGCAGTGAGGCATTTTGTTATGTTTTAATTGTGTATTTTATAATAGCCAGTGAAAACATTGCCCATATCAACACATTAGAGTTATCCTTTCTATATGTCTGATAGTGTTTTAGTCCTCTGGGTTTGTCTGATTTGGTATTTTGGGTTTTGGGGTTTTTTTGATAGCAGGTGTTTCTAATCAGTTTTGGAAAGGCAGCATTATCTAAAGATCAGACAGAGGGACAGACATCAAGGGATAACGACTAAGGTCTATATGTTTCTAACCAGATGTATAAAATAGGAACGCACTGTTACAGCCTTAAATCTACACAGCAGTATTTCCAAGTGTGGAAGTTGAGCCCTGCCTCAGTCACCAGCTGCTGCCATTGACCACAACGATACAAATTTGCTTCCGTAACACAATTTAATTAGGAATAACAGGAATCTAGTTATTCATAATTAATACAGGTATTACAGAAGATGTCACTGAAATCTGTGAATTCCCAAAACACCTAAGTGGAAATAACATCCTCCAAACACTGACACCTTTCTGTTCCCTAACTCCTTAGTTCTGTACTAAGAGAACAGCTTAATTCAGCTCGGTTCCGATTCGTGCCCTGTTTCTTTCACGATAGTACTACCCGCGAGCTGGCTGGCTAGCAGCCGTGGCCCCACACACTGTGAACTCTCTAGGTGCCTCTACCTCTTTCCAAAATGCAGTAACCAGCCTTCTGATTTTTCTTTTTTTTTAAATCTGATGCTCTTGTCATTGAGGGCCCTTGTATTTCTATAACATCGGAAAATAACAATGAGTTCAGAGCTACTGTGAATTACTTGGTTGATTAGCTTTTAAATTAATGAAATTAATGCCATAGTGAGGTTTGAGGGCTTTGAAAAAAGATTTTCCTGAGTCTAATCTAGAAGACTGGCACTGAAGAATACTGTTTGGAAGAGGACAAAATGTGCAGAGAAGGGCTGACAGCCAATTCTCACCTTGTTGAGCTACTTTGCAGTGCAATGGGCACACTAACGCAGCAAGCGATGTAATTTACAGTTTGGCTTCCCTAATGTGGGGAAAAATCTCTATTTTAAACTTCTGCATCGTCTACTGAGTGACATTAGGTCATTCAATACAGATAAAACTCGGGCCTGAGCGTGAGGTGCTACAGAAATTGTGCTTGCTTGGAAGAAGAGAGAATCTTCTGAACGTGATTTTTACACGAGCCCTGCATTGAAACAAAAGCAGATCTGACTAACTTCCCAGAAGCTTGTTTCGTATTAGGAAAACTGGCATTGCAGGAAGATGTTCTAGCAGTGAGGAAATCATCTGACTTCAGAAATGCTACCTTGCTGTTTGTCTCAGATTAGCTTCTCAGCAAATACGATGGAGTAGGAGGTTGCCAGCAGCATCCCAGGGCTCTGGCACATTGCAGGGGGTTGCAGAGATGCTCCTCGAAGGCAGCAAAGCCGCTGTGTCCCATTGGTGTCAGAAGAGCATCCTCTCTGGGCCTAAAATACTGCCCCACTGGTTTTATCCATGGAGTAATTTGACTGACTTCAGTGAAATACCTGCTGCATGTAATAGTGCATGGCTCTGGCTGTGCCTGTCTCACTTCAGAGCTTACAAGAGGGAAAATAAACTTCTTTTCTCACACTGATGGAAATCTATGGAAATATTTCTTACTTATACAGTGCTGCATGTAATAGTGCATGGCTCTGGCTATGCCTGTCTCACTTCAGAGCTTAACACAAGAGGGAAAATAAAGAAACTTCTTTTCTCACACTGATGGAAGTATATAGAAATATTTCTTACTTATACGGAGAAAAGCAAAATCTGTCTCTGCCAAAGTACATACTGCATTTCTGAGTGTCTGCATAAGTGTGTTACTTTCCTGTAAGGGACCCTTGGCACATGGGACTCTCTTGAGTTATAACAGGAAAATGCAGATTGGAGGGGGGAAGAGAGAGAAATAGCATCACAATGATCCGCTTGGTTGTACTGGTACACTCCACCATGCAGGCTCTTGTTTTGCTTCAGTTTAAACATGTGCCTAAATGATTTATCTGAAATGAAACAGGCTTGGTTTAAATCCAAATAAGGGTGTGTTTACCTCATCAAAAGAGAGTGAGCAATAGCAGCTCATTTACTGGATGTCAATCAGATTTGCAAAGATAGTTTAAAAGGAAGCATTTTCAGCAGCGTGAAGCACAAATACAAACCTCTGCTGTAGTGTGGTGGAGAAGAGGTCAGCCACCTGGCCCTTTCTGCAAATGTACAGGAGAAGCTTCCTCAAGTAAATGAGACCAAGGAAGGAAAATGCTGAAAAGCAGGAGGGCACAGCGCAGTCCAGAGAAGCCATAGGAGGCTCTGAGGGAGGTTCTAGGCTTACAGCGCAGAGGAGGAGAAAACAAGATGTCTGAGGAGGGGGGAAATCCTCCCTTCCTCTCTGGCTGGTTCCCTCCCGGCAGGGTAAGGAAGTATCCTGAGCATCTGCTCCCTGCTGCGCCTCGCAGATGGTGTGCCAGACGTGTGCTATTTGGGCTCTCCAGCCATCCCTCCTTCACAGCTCCTGGCAGGGGGCCAAGCGCTTATCAGGCTGGATACCCAACTGTGCGGGTCAAGGAGCAATCCCGTGGTTGTTGTACCCTCCCGAAACCAGCCCAGGCATTCCATCAAATGTCCAAAGTTAAGTCGCCTCTTTCTCGTGATGCTTAGACATCTTAAGAATTGGGTTTCGTGACAAACATCTCTTAATTCCTCTGCTCATTTCTTGCATGCAGATGTTATGTCCAGCAGCTTTCTGCCAGGCACTCACCGAACTCTTGTAAATAAATACTTCCAAGCCATCTAAACCTTTCAGGTTCTTATCTTCAAGAATATTTTGCTTAAGAACAGTCATTACCCTACCTTACTCAAACATCTAGCCAGTCCTGAAGTGCTGTTCCCCAAGTTTTTATGTGTTTGGGGTTTTTTTTGGTGTTTGTTTTTTTTTTTTTTAAATAGAAAACAAGAGAAGGAATCAGGGCTTGCTTGCCAAAGTTTCTTTTGCCTGTTTCAGGGCCAGTTTAAAGATTTTTTTCTTCTGATGTTTGCTATAGCTGAGCTGTACACAAATGCAGTGGATAAAAGCAGAACAAAACAATGATGTTCTGTACAACCTTACATTTGAACTAATCCAAAGTAAGGTATAAGAAGAAAGACATTTTTAAGCATTCTCATGTCTGCAGTCATCCCAATTTTAGGCACAGGTTAGGTTGGCTTTCCACATTCCTTCAGCAGGGGTTATCGGAAAATTCAGCGTGTTCGAAGCCGATTGTCCCTGCAGATACCTGAACACTTTGCAGCACTGGGTTAGATGCTTTGGGGTTTGGACTCAGGTTAACTAAAACTAGCATTGCAGGGCTTTGCCTTTGCTGTGATTTTTCCACCAGGAAAAAATTTCTCTGTGGATTAACTCCCACAAGAAGAAGCACTGTCCAACTTTGTTTTAGTATCCAATATAATTCCTGTGTAATTCTACCTCCTTGGGCTCGGTGGTTAGCTTTAAAATCTCAGCAGGAGAAAAAGACCATCAGTCTGCGCTCTCCATTGATTGTGCAAGGCTTGTAGCACCTCGAGTCAGTGGGGTGGCAGCTCAGCCTTTGCATTAATGACATCTGAGGGCAGTGAACAGTGCCTGAGATTGGCAGTGGCCTCTGGCCATGCCCAGGAGGAGCTCGATAGGCGTGGGCCAGGCTGCGCTCACGTACTCATTCCATGCTTTGGTTTTGCTGCGTTGTGGGAACCTTAGCTTTGATAAGCCACTCCGGTTTTCTAAAACTGGGCAGAAATGCTTTTGAAATAGCTACTACGATATTTGTAATTGCTGCTGGTTATTTGCCTTCGCATCTCGAGTGGTTTATCAAAATAGCAACATGTGAAATCTAGCAAGAGATCTTGCTTTTAAGAATGGCCTAGAAAACATTTAATTACCCAGCGGAGTCACTTGTGCTACGATGAGTTGATCAGATCATCTCTATTAATCGCCCAAACCGGTCAGGTCTCACAACTTGCTTGTAAGCCTGACTATATTCAGGACATGGAGTGAAACTCCATGTCCTAAGAGCAAGTCGTTACATGCAGATTTCAGTTTTGGAAAGGCAAGAGCGCTGAACAGTAGCTAATTCACTCAAGTCTGGAGCTGCAGAGAAAAACCTAAGCACAATAAAGGCTCAGAAAGTATGAAGCGAAAGAAAATAAGCCAGTATTTATTATTTAAAGTATCTTTTTGATGAATCAGTTGTGACTGTGTGGGATTAGCAATGCTACCTAGCAGGGCGAGACAAAAGAAAAATATAAAAGGCAAGAGATTTGAGAAGAAATCCACATCCTTAAAAGTATAGTGTCAAGAAGAATCTAAGACACTGTTTTCACATTCCTCACTTGGGTTTAAAAAGCGTCAGGATGTTTAAACCTCCTAAAACTATTCTAGGTCACACAGCGATGGCCGTGGTGCATTGCAAACCCAGTGCAAGACAGTGAAGACGCCTTTACGTGCGAATTCAGCTTTATGTAAATAGCATTGAACTTCTGTTTTCACATTAATTTCATCTGGAAACGGTAAGCTGTAGCTCCTGTCATTTCAATGTGGGCATTTCTTGATAAATCCATGGGGGAGGCACTGTTTTGAAGGCCACCAGAGCAGATGGGAAGCAGAAGGTGGTTCCACCACGTCAGCTCTGTGTGCCTAGGGCAGAATTTCAGGGAGCGAAGTCCAATGAAGGTCCCCTGCCAGGCCCAGGGGCCACCTCTGTGTCACTCACCCATGGTGGATTTCAAGGTATTCTGAGCTGGTGCAAGACTCCCACCCCAGAGTGGTAGTATGGTTTGATTTGGAAGAAGAGGATTTTGCTAACTTACGCCTCATTTAGGATGTATTTTTCTACCTTCCTAGCACATTAGCTATGGAACGTCAGCTCCCAGGGACACCTGAGTTGAAGGATCAAAAATATCTCTGAGGAAACATTGCTGGCTTTAAGTGATGCCCAGTGTCACTGCCTACCTTTCTTTTCTTCATCAGATGCACCTTCTCCCCCTGAGGACACCTGTCAGAGGCACCTCTCAGTATCCAAACCTAAACCCTGCACGATTCGTGATGAAATAACTTCCTAGATTTTAATGATCCCTTTGGGGTGCAACACTAGAATTTGCCAGCACAGCAGATTCCTTGAGGAAAAAAAATAATAATAAAAAAGCAGCTGAAGTCTCAGGCTTCTGGTAGAAGTTATAAATTAGAAAGGAGAGCAGACACTGCAGTTGTGCCCGCCAGCCATCCCACTTCTCCAGCAGTCCATGGCTGGGCCAGCCTGAGGCAGAGATGCTCTGCTCAATGTCCTTCGCTGCCGCCAGCCTGCCTTCTCTTAGGGGGTGATGGAAGAGAAATGTATTTCAATAGTTTCACATGAAACGGGGTTGCCTGGAGGTTTTACAATCCTGTGGGCATATGGTCCATACCTGCTGAGAGTGTGTTTTGTACCAGATGACGACGGTGTCAGATCACAAGCAGCCCCAGGTAGTGCCTAGAAGTAAGAGATGTGGATTTTCAATGAGCTTTGGCACATGGAGCTACCATGGCTTCAGAGGAATGTAAAAACCTGACACCTTACCGATGCCGACATATTGATTACAGCAGGGGTACGTGAGGATTTCCTGCTATTGACAAAAAGATTTCCTATAGGAATTACAAAAATAAAAAGCTAAGGGAATATCACATGCACACCACAGGCCGGGAATTGATTTGCTGCTTCTTAGATCCAGTGACTGTTTGAATGCTGCATCAGTGCTCATGGGATAAAGACATCCCTTCTCTTGAGGCAGATCCAGGAGAGATCCAGGCAGTGTCAAGGCCCTGAAGAAAAATTGGCCAAGGCAGTTTCATGACTAAGAGGCAGTATTCAGCCATTATACAGTTTATTAAAGGAACAAGGGCTTATACGTACCAAGAAAGAGTATAATGAACACAGGCAGAATTTGAAAAGAGCTTGAAGAAGCTGTGCAGCTGCGAGCAAATACACTGCTTTAGACCTTGTGGTGTGCTTAGAAGTGTTATTGTTTTTATTATGTTTGGCATTTGCTTACCAGTTCATGATGAATTATTTTAAATACTGAAATAAACTCTGAACTGTGTTTGCTGCACTCAAGGAGGCTGAAGCAGCAAGGGAGCCAGGCAAGTTCTCCTGTGGATAGCGGGGGTGGAGCAGTTGTCTCCCCCAGCCAGGTGTAAACCAGGAGCACATTTACACCATCTTTATGGAGCTGATTAAGAATTCCAGTGGTCTGACTAAGAGAGGTGTTTGGCACTGCTCAGCAGTCATTATGGTTTAGAAATTAATTCTAATCCTGGTGGAGAAATGAGTATCCTGATTTCTGTGCCTTGCCACCATGTTTGCCCGATGGTGTAACTTGCAGCAACAGCTGATTACATTTTCCTGCCACGTTGGCAACTCATTTTTCAAGCAGCATAGTAAAGCTGCCCAAGTATTACTGTCTGTTGTGGGTTAGGGGTGGGCTGGCCACGAAACACGGACACACTCTAACCCCTCTCACAGCTACTTATGCCAGTACTTGTGCTTGCTGTGACACTTCCCTCCTTTTATCAGGCTATCCAGCAGTACATGAACGTCTTGTCCTGTGGATGTGCTTATCCTCAGGATGACACCAGAGGACTCATTTTTTGTATCCCTTCAGTGGATGGAGAAATCCTGGAAGTAGGAACTGCACTGGAGATGTGGAGCAGCAGAACCAAATGAGATAATGGCAGCTCTTGTGTGTGAGTCGAGGGGCTGAGGCCACTATTTCTTATGTTAACCTTTTGTTCTTTCTGTGCTGGTGTGACCTACAATACTCTCCGTTCTGGCAAACCCCACCACATCCGTTATGCTGGTCCCCCTTCTGCCAGATCTCACACCGGACTCGTGTTTTTATATTTGGTTGCTCCTGATGCCTCCTGACCTGCAGCCTGCCCCTCGGCAGGGACCATGCTGCCAGCACTGGTGCGTTTTCCACCGCACCCTCACTGGGGAGGCTTTGGGTCCCAGCTGATGGACCAGGCTGTGCCCTGGGCTGCACCAAGGCCAGGGGAGGGGATTCTGGCCCGGTGAGACTCCACCTGCAGTGCTGCGTCCAGCTCGGGCCACCAACATCTAAAGGACACGAATCGGTTGGAGCAGGTCCAGAGGAGGCCAC
>NW_009707651.1:0-11793 GCF_000703405.1 Apaloderma vittatum | reverse complement strand
GAAGATTGAGAATTAAATTCTGCTTTTCCACTTTCAGTTCTTATTCTGTGATTTATATAAAGAAAAGTAATTGTTCAAAAGAATAGGCCACTTTGCAGAGAGTGAGTAACGTTTTTAATAACTCTTATCATTGGCTTTACACTTCAGTAGCCATGTATTTTTTGCAAGACCATAACTCAGGTCATTTCTTGAAGGAAGGGACCATCTATCTCCATAATTCATCCAAGCAAAGTAAACTAGACCTTTCCCATAATGAAAAGCTTCTTCTGGTTAAATCAAGCAACACGTTAATAGAACAAAACAGGCAAGAAGGAACAGAGCAATACAGAAAAATCCTTCCCAGAAGATGAACAGGAAAATTTCTAATCACTTTGCTAAGGGGAGATCCAAATCTTTGAACTCTAATTCTGTAGCTTACTTTCACAGAACTAGCTTCCTCCAAATGGTAGTGCTCTAAGCTTCAATATATACAGACTTGTTCAAAGTGTTTAAAATAATGAAATACAATCCTTCTCATTCTCTGAAGGTGTTTAAAGTTTTGTATCTTATGTTTTGCAGATCTTTGGGGGTGTCACAACTTTGCTACATTTGCTGCACTTTATCATATCCCTTTCAGTTGAAGAATCAACTTGACAAACCTTTTCAGCATTAAGTCATAGCACATATTTAAAACAATTTTACAAAAAAATTGCAAAAGTAATATATTAAAATGGGAATGCACTTAGAGGCTATGACCAAAAATAGCTGTAATGGTAACTTATCTATATGACAGAAAGACTAGAATATAATTGCATGCTTACCAACATCATACTATATTCAAAATATATTTTTTTGAGGAGCCATCTAGTTACACCACACAAACACATTAAATGCACAGCACAGAATTCACAGATTTTTGCAATTTCTTCCACTACCATTAGGACTAAAGTTACATTAAAAGCCACAAGAATTAATTTGTGAGCAAGATAAAATACATATACAGTTTAGAAAACATCATAAATTGATCATTACTAATGGTAGATGAAATAATATTTTGTGAGGACACAATATTTTCCTTAAGACTGAGAATTTATTATTATTTTTAGCAACAAAACTTCTTAAGTAGTGGTTTCACAATGAATATCTGCCATAACTCATCTCAGAATTTCAAAAGGATACACTAGAAGTTGAATATTCAAAGTGTTCCATGGTTCAGTATTAATAAAAAAGCTTTTAAACCTGAGCAGATTAAAATCTTTGCTTTGCTTCTGATTTTACACAGTGTAGAAAAGTAAAAATGTCTACACTCCAACCAAGAACTACAGCAAATCTGAGTAACCTCATCAATTAATATAAATGGTTCTGAAATGATAAAATACTTAAAGGTTTAACTAGGAAAGTCAACTAATCGCTTTTTAAAAGCTTTAAAATGGTCAAACTGCTTGTTATCATATTTATTCTAACACATTTGCTTGGAAGTAGTTCTTGACCTTTCAACCAAAAGAGTGAAATTTCCCAAACTTCTAAGAATCTAAAAACCAACTCTTAGAAGAAAGGCCTCTTCTGTCTCAGATACAGTTCTGCTAGTGTGATACCTCAGAGCACTCCACCAAGAGCTCTCCGAATCTCTGCGGAACACTCCCTGTAGGAAAAACCAAGCATTTTGTTAAGCTCTAAAAGAGAATGTATCTTTACCTGTCAAGTTGAAGTTTGGAGCAACTGTGCTGTCAGCTAAAGTAAACCAAATTAATCCAAGACTCATAGAGAGGGCAGCAGACACATCTGCAATATTGTAACGCTTTCCTACAAAAGCAATACAAACAACAGGAGCGGACTGTTAACACTGGCCAGAAGTGCGTGTTTATCCTGTTTAGCAGACTAAAAGGCAAAGGAAAAATCATTCATTCCAATGTCATTCTTCTACTTATGCAGAGGATTTAATGCTTTGGCCTTTCATGATTGAAATTAGTTTCTTCTACAACAGCAGTTTCTAACCTGGAGTAGGATCTTAACAGATAACATCCTGTTCTTGTGGTCCATGAGCCGCAGCTTGAAAATACCACGCTACTACAACACAACTTGAAGTTTCATAAAGCTTTAAGGGAATACACCAGCATCTTTGCATTAAAATGTACAAAATGACCCCTAATAAAAGGTAACTATTGTGTGCACGTGTGTGTACGTAAACTTATAAGTACCTCTGAAAGTTCAGCTTCCTGTTGCAACTAGAGGTCAGAACTCACTACTGAAACAGAAATACATCATTCTAGATCCTGCTCTGTAACACTTGCCTGTGCAGAGCTTTGACTTGATAAACCCTTGTGTATTGAACACAAAACCTTTAATAAGGTACTTCATTCTTCTAAATTCAGGAATATTCAAGTATGTTTATATACATAACTCTTTATCTGTTGTTCTCCAGATCCCTTTCTCTGTTCTCAGAATATGACCTATGACTTCAGGAGCAGCCAAAGACGGGTAAAGTCACGTGTATTTCTGATTAAGCATTTAATCACGATTTAGGAATTTTAATTAATGATTTAGGAATCGAGGTTTTCAAACAAGAAAAGTAAGGGATTTCTTCACAAATCATGGCTTGATTTTTTCCTTCCAAGTTTTCTATTTCAGTATTGAAAATGTTTCATTTATGAAGTTTAGAAAACAAAATTACATTAAAAATTAAGAAAGTGTGCATAAAAGTGAAGTTTTTGCAGGCGACTTGAACAACTTTTCTCCCCTCATATTTTCCATTCATCTAACTGTATTTGTAGGTTTTCTCATAAAATACTTCAGGAATTCATGTTTTTCCTCCTACAAGGATAATGCTACCTGTGCCTCTCCTATCCAAGAACTTGGAATTTAACAAAGCACAGGATCTCATACATGACTGCCTCTCAAAAAAACAACAAAAACCAATCTAATAGCAAGACTAACACTTACCTTGTATAAAAACCCCACCTATCATAACTGGAATCAGCTTACAGCACTTGAAGATGACTTGAGTAGGGTAATTCAGATATCCTAAAGAGGTATTTGACAAACCCATAGTTCCCACTGTTAAAAATGCTATTATCATGTAGGTTTTGCCAGGAATCCTACAAAATACAAACGTACAAATCTTAGTATTACAGACTCATCTGGAGAGATTTAGCTGGGGAAATTGAGATACAGGAATATGTTTGCAATACAACTTGACCATCTTTCTCACCGAACTGCATTCCACAATAGAAAGATAAAAACACTCGTTAACTGCCTGACTTCAAATTTCATTTCTTTCAGCTACTGCTAATAAACAATATTCAAATACAAGACAATAAAAAATTCACAGCTCATGAAGTATTCAAGCAGTAATTCTTTAACTTCCTTCTAAGGTGTATTAGTTACATAAGAATCAAGACAACCGCTTCAGGTTATTTGTCATAGGAAACACAAAAGGTTGGTGCACCAAGATATCCCAAATCTTAGTCCGGTCATGGTCACCGTGTCATTTTTTTTTTGGTGAGGTTTTCATAGAAAATTGACATTTTTGGAAGGAAGCTGAAAAATGTACCATTGTTTTACAAAACTCAGAACTAAGAGAGAAGTGATTCAGACATCATGGAGGAGCTCGTTGAACATGATCAGATGTACCGTTTGCAATTTGATGAAACCATCACTTGACAACAGATGATCCAACAGTAATTTTTAGCAATCGCTGTGCTCATTTTCTGAGGAGATTTTCTACAGCTATTGTTGTGTACATGTTCAGCCATTCCTTACGCATACTCAGAGCCACATTAAGAAACATAAACAGCTCTCTTGCTGTAACCCTGTCTTATCCGTAACTGGATGTAGACATGTAATGTAGGCATACCCTGAGGCATGCAAGAAAAATTTAAAATTTAACAACGATTTCTGCATGCAAATTAGGAAAGAAGATTTTTTTAGTGCTTAAAAGAAGATGCCTAGGTTATAGAAAATAAAACGTTAAATACATTTAAGATCTACATTTCCAATGTGATTTACTTACAGGGTCAATTAGCAATTATTTGGTAATCAAAACCTAATTACTAGTTACTAAATGCCCAAAAAGTAACTATTCAACATTGATGCATTGCAAAAAGTCCAGTAACTTGAAATATAATGTCAGTGTTTAAAATAAAAAGAATAATTCAAAGCTCTGTTGTTTAGCTGTAGAAAAATTCTACTACCTAAAATCAGTATATGCAAAATCAGCCAAGGCTGAGCATAAGTAAGGAAAATTAGTTATGCTCAACTCGGATAATGCTTTAAAGCAATTTTAAAATTCATGTACACCATGACAGCCTCTACCCGAGCTTCTAGATGGCCTCAATATACAGTTTGCAGAAGCTGCAGTCGGGCAGGAAGCCACAGAATGGTCACCCTGAGTCAGGTAAAACTATCCTGTATCCATAGGATTCAAGGCAGCAAGAACCTTTTTACTCAACTTTTTTTTTAGTCAACTTTTTTAGAACCTTTTTAGTCAACTTTTTTAGTTTTGCAGCGGGGCATTATGAGTGCTACCCTAAACAAAATACGCAAAACCGAAGCACAGCTACATAGGCACACGGCAAAGAGCGAGCAGAGCTCTGACGTTCTCCAAGACTCACAGCATACTAGAGGAATGTTTTGGTGTGGAGGTGTCAGCATTTGAGGAAAAGGTAATCAGTGACAGGTGGCTTCAAGCGCTGTGAAGTGCAGTTGGCCCTATTCTAGACCTGATAATCCCAACAAACACATACAAGAGTCAGTCTGTATCAGGTACCTTAAGAATAGAACATGCTCTGAAAGTTGGACAAAGTGACAGCAGAGTCAGAAAGACTGTTTACAGATCCAAAATCTAGGTGGGTGCTCATAAAAAATTTTCTAACAATGCCCAGTAAATTCCCATTATTTTAACTATGGAACTGCTACCAGTGTGTCAAGAGTATTCACATTCAAACAACAGAAGTGAGATTTATCATTAATATCAAATGCTTCCAATTTGACCGACTGTTGATAAAATGCTTTGAAGAAACACATACCTTCTCCTTTTGTCCTGAATCAACTGCAATTCTATTAGTCCAAAAACGGAATAAAATCCAAACTGCACTAAAGTGAGGTACCAACCAAAAGGTTTAAAACCTTCCACTGAAAATATCAACTCCTATAAGAACAAAAACCCATCAAGGTCATATACATACATCAATCTTAAATCAAAACAAAACCAGATTTTTTTTTCATGTACATGCAAATCTAGACTTCACAGTTGCTGGTTATTAACTAGAATTTAACTGCCATACATAACTTACAAAGTACTGAAAAAGGCAATTTAGGTTCTCCAAAATACAATAAGAAAATTTGCTGCTCGTGTAAATCCATTGAAATTCAGCAGGGGAATACTTTTGCTCTATTAATATTTATCTCAAATTATGGATGATTTCCTGCCTGCTTTTCAGCTGGTTTTTATTTCATTTACTTCATGAGACAGTTTTTATCCAGAATTTCCAAATAGCTCACAATAAACTAAATATAAACTTTCTCTAAGAGACATATTTACTGGTAATTTTCATCTCTTAGGAACAGACACCTAATACTTTGAGTGTCTATTGTAAAGAGAACTTATCAGCTTATAAATTTGCAGGCTGTAGGAACATTTAAAACCTGAGCCATCTATTATGAAAAAATAGATGCACCACATAAAGAATGTGTCTGTTATAGAAACGAAAGACTAGATAATATTAACCTTTTTGAGATTCTGCCTTCAATTACTGATAATTTTGTTTAACTCTTTAGAAATAACTTTACTTTTATAATCTTCTCAGCTGTGCTTGAAAACTGCACTGGAAACACAGTGACTTTTAATTAATCAACTGTTTAAATCACTGCTTTATTGATAAGACTCACTGAACTTAAAAACTTTTTTAAAAAGTAACAGAAATATAGCTCCTTGAGATAAAAGAGAACAGGTTGGCAGGAAGATAAATGTTTAACTAAAACAGCATAAACATTATGCCTCTGCTTAACAACCAATCATAGCACGTTCCAGCTCTCTCCTGAAGGAAGAGCAGAGAGAACAAACTAACGTTACTGTACAGCACAACCCAAGATCTAAAGGTTTCAACACCAGTGAGGACTTACATGCCACTCTGCATGGCTCTACAATTTGTTTGGTTTCAGAAGACTATGAAATCACTTTTAAAACCACATTGAAAACAACATTGAAAGGTCTACCTTGCACACAGAAGTAAAATACCAAGTCCAACTGAACCAAACCTTGTAGGTACACGGAATCTTGCATCATGCAATTACTTACTGTTTTTGAATTCTGAAAGTTGATTTTGCAATCAATACCTATTATAAATGTTTATACATATTAAAATACATACTATATTATTATGCTATTTCTAAAGAAAAGGCCTTAGACATAGGTTCATATTATTTACCTGTAAATATCCATAGATTAGATAAAACATAAAAACTCCAGAAACACAGATGAAAAATTGAGTAGGTTTGTTAAATTTGCTGAGATTCATGCCAAGAACTATAACATCATCTACTGATTTGATATGAGGAGACATAGTTTGAGATTTGGAAGGTACACTGATGGAAATGTATTTTCTTGATGAAGCAAATTTCAGATCCATGCTTCCTAGTTCGCTGCATTCGGTGCTACTGTCAACTTCTTTCTGCTTCTCTCTTTCTGTGTGTCCTCTGTCTGAAAGCTGAAAGAAACACTCAAGTCAGATATGACATAACGTACATCCTTCCAACAACACTATGCAAATGTGACACTTACCTGGAAGATATAAGAGCTTAAGAGTTTTGTTAGATTGTTTTTATCCACAAATTTTATCTTTTCAGATGTCCAAAGTTAACATTAATTAATATCAGAGGACAACAAAACTTCATGAAAGCACTTTTGCTTCACGTGAGAAGTAGTATCCCTACACTCTACAAAACAAACCAACCAATCTGAAAACACCAGCAAGGGAAAATCAGCTTCAGTTTTACAACAGTTCAAACTAGCCCTTTGCCAGCACTTACAGGAGGGACTGCTTGGGAGAGAAGTGATCCCCCATGATCAAAACACAATGGAAGTAAAAGGTATTATCACAGAATCCTTTCAGTCCAAAAAAACCTTTAAGATCATCAAGTTACACTGTTAACCTAGTGATGTCTGGTCCACCACTAAACCATTTCCTTAAGCATCACTGTTGTCAAAAGCAGGAACTTTAGAGAAGTAACTCTCTAAACCAAATGATAGTTCAGAAAGCCAACATTTGGTTTATTAGCAAAGTTGGCCAAATTTGGATGCTAGATGAAACTAGCCTACCACATGGAAAAACTGCAACATATTTATTTTGTAACTTACTAATATAAACATGTCTAACTTGCCACTAATTGTAGAATTACTGGTTAGTGATAACAGCTACATTCATCATTGGCTGTCAGTTTTGCCTCTCATGCAAATCAGCACACATGCTCCTTGTGGGTGTGTGTGTGGGGGGTGAGTTTTCAGCACTCTGAATTAAGGTGGTGGTGACCATCTCCCACTGCCACATTTAATTTTGGCTCACAGCCTTTCATAAACACTTTTTGATGTTTTGATACCCTCTAACCTCCATAAGGAGGGTTAGGACTTGAAAAGCCTCACTTAGGTCTGGTTCCATACACCTCCAAGGACAAACAGCTCGTTAAAACCTTCTAAAACACAGTCTACTTGCCATCTCCAGGTGCACACTATCTTATTATCTTTTCTACTAACCGGCTAGAAAACTTCATTGGCTCTTCCCATGCTTGAAGCAGTATTCTTTAAGAGACTGATTTACAACTCCTAAGGCAGTAAAAATTATTCTGCCATCCTTGCAGCAAGATCACATCTACACATCTTCTCAACATCTCCAGGGATAGCGACTCCACCATTTCCCCGGGCAGCCTGTCCCAATGCCTGACAACCCTTTCAGTGAAGAACTTTTCCATAATGTCCAATCTAAACCTCCCTGGTGCAACCCAAGGCCATTTCCTCTTGTCCCATCGCTGTTACATGGGAGAACAGACCAACACCCACCTCACCAGAAGCTCCTTTCAGGTAGTTGTAGAGAACAGTAAGGCCTACCCTCAGCCGCCTCTTCTTCAGATGAAACAACCTCAGTGCCCTCAGCTGCTCCTCACAACACTTATTCTCCAGACCCTTCATCAGCTTTGTTGCCCTTTTCTGGGACCCACTCCAGCACCTCACTATCTTGTAGTGAGGGGCCCAAAAGAGAACACAGGATTCAAGCTGTAGCCTCACTAGTGCCGAGTACAGGGGCACAATCACCTCCCTACTCCTGCTGGCCACCCTGTTTCTGATACAGGCCAGATGCAGCTGACCTTCGTGGCCACCTGGACACAATCCTGTCTCACGTCCAGCCAGCTGTTGACCAGCATCCCTAGGTCCTTTTCCACCCCCTCTTCCCCAAGCCTGTAGTGTCACGTGGGATTGCTGTCACACAAGGGTAGAACCCGGCACTTGGCCTTGCTGAATTTCATACAATTGGCCTCAGCCCATTGATCCAGCCTGTCCAGGTCTCTCTGTAGAGCTTTCTTACCCTCAAGCATATCTATGCTCCCATTCAGTTTCATGCCTAAAAAGTGACTGAGGGTGTACTTGATCTCCTCATCTCAATCACTGATAAAGATATTAAACAGAACTGGCCCCCAATGAGACTTAACTTCCTTCACCACTTGCTGGGCCCAGCCATCCAGTCAGCTTTTTACCCAGTGAAAAGTACACCCATCCAAGCCATGAACAACCAGTTTCTCCAAGAAGAACGCTGTGGGAAATGGTGTCAAAGGCTTTACTAGAGTCCAAGTAGACAACAACCACAGCCTTTCTCTCATCCATCATCTTGCCATAGAAGGAGACCAGGTTAGTACTGAAGCACTGTGGTTTTCACAGGAAAATATACTGAACTGGTCCACTATATGGGAAGCTTTGCTGAAAACTACCTGTGATTGCTTACAAGTCTTGAACTGGAAGAAGCTAGGCTCTCATTCTTATATTCACTGTTTCTTACACACTTCTAAGGAAAAAGACCATAAAGATAGAAACAAGATAAAGAAGCCAGTCTCAGAATTAGACTGGTTATCTGATGAGGTCTATGGTATGGCAGTCCCTTTAAGATTAACCACATGCAGCCATTGCCACATGCAATAGAAAACAAAATTGGCTAACTGAAGCCTGGAGAAGGAATTCAGCAGCTTACTAGATTGAGAGACAAATAACTGTTTTCTCAGCAGACAGTATGATGTTTGAGGCTGGGTTGATTTTTTTTTTTTTGTTTTTCTTCTTTTTAGCCTCAAAATAAACACACTGGTGAGTCAGTTGTCCCAAGATTCAGTGTAGGTCAGCATCTAGTTCAACAAGCAGTCAGGAATGACATTCTGTTTGTTCTTCCCAGCTCAAAAATACTTCTTATCACACATACATGAAAAGTGTTTTTCCTGCATGTTTTTGAATGGAATGTGTGCTAGTATACAAAAGCTGGATCATGCAATAAATGTAGTAAATATAATCTTCATGGACATTGGTAATTTATCATACACTGTAAGAAATGGTAAGCTTAGGTGAAAAATTAAGGATTAGTATAAAGCTTACAATGTGTTTATGTTTCCTTTTTCAGTACAACCTACTATCAGGTTGGAACAAGATTCCTATTAAAGTTCTGAAAGAATAGCTTGGGGACTATAACGGGAATTTAAGGACTATAATTATTTGTGTTTAAATTCAGAGCTCTCTAATTGAAAATCAAAATCAAGAAGTAGAAACTTTACCTTTGTGGACTGTTAGCTAATCCCCAAATGAGGCACCCATAAAAAAAATAAATTAAAAAGTGGGCTCTTTCCAGTAAAAACCAAAAAAGTACCAATGTGAGGCACCAGTGAGCCTTCATGCACAGTACCAGGCACAGTTCTGATCACCCTCAAAGACAGATCCAAAGAATTGCAAAAACTGGTTATCTGGATGGAGGAACAGAGAGCTCATCTTATGAAGAGAAATAAGATGAAAGCATAACTTGTCTAGCCTAACAAAACTCTGATGAAAACAAACTTGCTTTCAATCAAAGTATCACAGTTTCAATAAAAGTATCATGAGGATTGCCACTAAGGAGAAAAAAGAATTCTAATATTAAGGACAGTAGCATGAGAGCAAACGCGCACAAATTGATCATGGATAAACTTTACTAGAAGTTACCTTTTCACCTCCAGACTATCTATATTCTAAAGCAGCCTAAAAGACAAAGAAGGAACAAGTGAACCATTTTTAAGTTGAAGTTTATGAAAGCAATTACATAAAACTGTTGAGATTGGACACAATGACAGTCCATGTTTATAGCATTCCACCATTAAAGAACGTACAGGTCTACCTGCAGGAGCAATGACTGCCTTTGCATCACTTGTTTTGTCTTCTGCCTCTTTTTCCACTTTTCCTCCACTTCCACACAATTTTAATCTCCACTCATAAGTTTTCTTGCTTTTACTCTTCCTTTCTTTTTTCGCCATCTCTTGAGGGGGTGGGAGGAAAGTGAGCAAGCAGCTATGTAGTGCTTAGCTGCCTACCAGCATTAACCCACATCACAATTAACACAATTTTTCTGGTTTTCAACTATTTATATTCTCAATATTTCCTCAGGAACACCATCAGGTTTCATGATCTGCTCATTTAACTTCTTGCAGATTGCTGAGTCTACTACTAAAGCAGTAAAAGAACACTGATATCTCCAGTCATGGCCAAGGCCATCCATAAGATGATGTACAGCAATTGGTATTTTTTCTTTATTATGTTCTAAAATAAACAAAAAAATTACCACATTCAATAATAACATCAGGGAACATTATTTAACAATTGAACAATTGTTATATTGTTCAATTTAACAATTGAAGAAACTGTAAACACATCCATTTGAAATGCTCTCCACCAAGTAACTTCATTACCAACAGTGACAGAACCCTTCACAAGCCCACCCTGACATCTCAAACTGTTATTTTTCTAAGTATCAAAACTATTACTCATCCTCCTCTGATCAAAATCCCTTAAGCAACTGATTCAACTTCTGAACATAGAACAAAAATCTTTTATGAAGAGTCAGGTGGCTTAAAACCTGTCCTGATGTGTTTAAAATAGTATGTTTTCCTCTTTTTTTCCTCTTGTGTATAAAAGCCACAGATAGTAGATTCTTTTGGATCGAAGACTTTTTGCTGTAACCCCTTTGAAAAAAGTCCCACATAAAGCAACATTTTAACCTAGCGCACAAGTAAGATAGACTGCGTATTACATGGAAGGGAAATAAATGAACAAGTAACTAGAAAAGCAAAATTCCTTTGGCCTGCAAAAAGTTAATGATTTGTACCAAGCACGGAAAAAAGCATTGTGAAGGAGCTAGAGCTTTTTTTATTTAACCACAAAGAACATCCATTAAAAAAAAATACAATCAGTTCAGCACAAATTAGCATCTCAGCACTCAGAAAAATTGCTCACATGAGCTACACAAGGCAAGTTCCACGCTGGCACTGGCTAAGATCCATTTCCTTTGGAACCAACTCCACAAACGCCTGGTAGCCGGGCAGCATGTGGCACCATAACAGGGATGCTCAGAGTTACAGGTACGTAAAGGCACATCTGGCAGAAACCCGAGGAGACCCTTTGCTTAGCGGTACCAGTGTCCTGCCCCGGCGGCAAAGCAGGAAAAGGGGACAGAGACCAGAACCATCCCTGACGATGCCTTCCTGCCTACTTGCCTACGCCCCAGCCCTCTGCCAGCCCAGCTGCCGGGGGTTGGCCCACACCAC
>NW_009707650.1:0-462 GCF_000703405.1 Apaloderma vittatum | reverse complement strand
CGACAATTCACATTCATGGAGGTGGTGGGTATGTATAAATGGGTGCTGGTAAAGGCTTTGCTCTGTCTATGTCAATCCGTTTTGCCATTCATGTTAATTGTATAAGCCTCTGTGTGTTTGTTTCTCTGACTCTTCAGAATGCAGCCTAAGTCTTTTGCACACATGGAAACACCAGCACCCCCGTCAATCAGGCTGCCACAGGACAAGGTTCCTGGGTGCAAGGGTCCATCTGATTCAGCTCTAGTGGACTTGAAAGGAGAAATCCCCCATGTTCAGAAGGCTACTGGATCTAGATTCTCCCTTACAGAATAGGGAAGGAAACCCAAGGAAACTCTGCAGGAGAGATCCCAGGTGTGGACAGAGAGGCAGCACGGGCTGGGCCATGAAAGCGATGGGAAGGGCTGTTATTTGGACTTACACTATGTAGGAATTTATAACAAAAGTACAGGAGGAATGCAAGCT
>NW_009707649.1:80162-80523 GCF_000703405.1 Apaloderma vittatum | reverse complement strand
CTTCCAGCGAGTGGTACGGCCTCGGTGTGTTATGTAAACATAGAGTAAAGGGGACGGGGCCGCTCTTAAAGGGGCCGCGCTCCGGCGGGCGCACCTGGGGGGGTTCTAGGTCACCTGAGGGTTCTAGAGCATCTCCTGCCCGAGACGGTGGTTCTGGGTCACCTGCAGCTGGAGTGAGGGAGGGTTCTTCATCACCTCCTCCTGCCTCAAGGTCACTGTGGTGCTCTGGATTCCCTCCAGGGAGCAACGAGGACACCTCTTGGGGTGCAGACCAGCACCCACCTCCTGCACCTTCCCCGTGGCCTCCACCGTGGTGGTCTTCAGGGATGGCGCCACCATCAGCTGCTGCACCTGGGGCCGA
>NW_009707649.1:34589-80117 GCF_000703405.1 Apaloderma vittatum | reverse complement strand
GAGCCAATCTTTGAGCCTCTGTTGTCTTCTGAAGCTGCAGAAATGCTCTCCTGCCTCTGTTCTTCAGCAAGAGCCTTGCAAAGGCAGCACTTCTCAGTGTTCCAACTCATCTCTCCAGGCACGACCACCATCCTCATCACAGCAGATATGCTCCAAAACTGGGCTGGAACTGCTTTATTCCCTCGAAAAAAACTTAGTTTAAAAAATAAAACAAAAAGGAAAAAATCTGGAAAGAAAGCAAATGACCACTGTATTCCCAAGTCCACCATCCCTCCCTGAAAGCCCTCAAGCCCAAACACATTTTCACTCCATTGCTGACAAATTTGCATGAGACAAGTCATTACGTCAAAAATTGTGCGGGCAGAGAGGCGTCTGGGGGAGCACGTGCCCAGACACCAAGGCCTTGTGCAATGCAAAACTGAGCTAAAAACCACCAAACCCCAAGGTTTCCACATCAACTTCCAAAGACTTTCCCCTCCAAGTCACGGCTCCTTGGTGTGCCCCCCACCACCGCCTTCGCGCAGAGCTTCATTTCCATTCTCCTGGCACCCGATGCAAGCACAAAACCAACAAAGATTAGCCCGATATCGATCCACATCGAGGGCAGAAATCCTCATTAGCCAGTATGTGAGGTCTCCAACCCAGGAGCCTGTTAGTGAAGACAAAAGTAATTGCAGCAGCCACCACGTTGCTCCTGGCCTTCACCAAAAACATCCCCCAGGCTGGCATGATGGCACTGAGGATCATGTCCTGCTCCTCTTGCTGAAAGCTTTCCCTCCACCTGAAACTGTATTTAGCTATTAATTTTCCCAGTAATGTTATTCTTCTGTCGGTTCTGGTGAGGAGGTGAAATGGAAAAACCCAACCAGTCTCGCAGGGCTGCAAAATGGAGATCTTCCCGGGGGCCGTGTGAAGAAGACAAGATTTTATTAAAGACAGAGAGCTGAATTATTACAGATTTATCTTCTTTATTGCCCTAACAAAATAGAAAAGAAAACCAGGCTGTAAGTCACTGTCAAAGAAAACAAATACGGCCCCGAAAACAGTGTGAAAAACAAACCTTCTGGCTGTATCCTCTTCAACTTCTCCCATTTCTCCCCCTGAAATCAAGACAGTAGCTTGGTTTCTGCATGGAATAAACAAACTTCAATACTCTTATAAAAAAAACCACTCCTAAACAGCTCAGCTCAGCCTGGTTTTCTATTAAGTCAAACCTCCTGTTAATCCAGCCACGGACTTACAGCATCTTCTACTACTCCCCAGCCCTACGTGGGAATGGAAGGACAAGAAAGGACATTGAAGATCTGATTTTGCGCCTTTTTCCCACTTTCTCATTTTCTAACATTGTGCTTTTTGGAGAACAGGGAAAAATTGTGCGAAGCTTGTAACTGCAATGAACCCTTTTGTCAAGCCTGCGCATTTTTTTTCAGAAATGCAAACCACTGCATTTGCTGCATTTAAATGCAGAAATGCAGATATTATTAGCTACGGAAAATGCACTGTCTTGAATTGCTGGGGAAAAAAGTTAAATAAGAAAATGTACTGGTTTCCATTGATGAAAAATAATATTATTAATTACAGAAATGCATTGATCTGTGTTCCTGAAAAAATAAATGCACAGACTTGGAGAAAAAGTGTCAGGTGGGATTCACAGGAGAATATTTACACCTGATGCATCTGTAGGAGGCAGATGAGCTGTACTGGGGAGAACACCTGCCCACCGTGTACCTATGGTGGGAGTCAGCGGGATAATCCTTGCCGCTTGGGTTGATGCATTATTTTTTAACTTGGAAATGTGCTCCATTGGCACATGCATGATCTCTTTATTCTGCATCTCCCCACAGGGTATTTTAAGCTGGTAAGCGAGGAGGGAAGCTCAGCCCCACGAGGTGTTTTCCTCCCAGATTGAGTGTTTTCTCACTGCAGTTTCCAAGGACCTATTGATCCTAGCACTGGAAACCTGCTTTTAATTTTTTAAATTTAAAATTTTTGACTAATGATGTATGACCAGGAGGAGGGAACAGCTTTGCTGTATATTGCACAACACCCCATCCCACATAGGTCGCAGCCCCAAATCCCAGCACCACAATTTCCTCTGCTTCCAAAAATCCCTTTTGCAACTGGGGCAAGCAACGCTTGGTTGGCATTTTTCCCCAAATCCACTGAAATAATTGGAAAACATACCCACAGCTGCATTCAGCTATTTTTCAACTCAAAAAGTCTTGCAGTCTCGGATTCAGGGTGGCTCGGTGAGGCTTTTTGAAGCGGTGAAAGGAGGTTCAGTTCTTTTCCTTCTGGAAGAGGGAATCACGGATAACTTGGAGCTCCTTCCCAGTGGCATCGATGCTGCAAGACAGAGTTTGCTCCCAGGTTTAGCTCAAGCAGCTGCTTGGCTAGAAGCAGGGATATCCAGCCAAGCCAGAACAGCATTAAAACCAGTGTTCAAAAAAATCCCAAACATGAAGAAATAGTATGTGCCCATTTATTTTTAAAACATAATAAAAAGTTATTTTAAATGCAGGAAGATTAATAAGGCTCTAATTCAGCAAAGTACTTACAGATGTGCTGGACTCTGAGTAAGTACTTCATCGCTTTTATGAATCAGGGTTTAGAGACCAGGCTCAAAATATAAAGTACTGAAAGATGTAAATAGCCCTCATATCATACCTGCAGCTTACACTGTACGTGAAGGTCACAGTACTTGGGATCGACGCATAAATACGGATAAAGGTTTCCATTCCCAGCCCTATATTATTGCCATTAATAGAAAGGTTTCCAGGAGCAGGAAACCAGGTTTATGTTCAGTCATTGGTGCTAATGGTTGGGGCTGGGAAAGCTAATCTCTGGTGTCTCAGCAGCCTGACTTTGGTGCTCCAGGATGAGGAATAAACCCCAGAAAAGGAAAAAAACTGTCGCAGCTCAAAGGTTAGGATCAACCAGGTATTGCCTGGGCGGGTGCAAACCTCTCAGGGCCTCGAGCAGCCACCAAGTGAAAGTAGAAGAAGAAAGAGTAGAAGAAAGAAAAAAGTAGAAGAAAGACCTGCAGCTACTTTAAAATTAAGTTTGATAAATATACTATAGGAAGAAGATGTGACTGCTCACAACGATGCAGTATTGAGTTTAGCGTATTTTGGGGACCCTTTCAGTCCTGTGCTTCAGGGGTTCGGTGCCTAACATAGATGTGGCTAAAATAGATCTGCTTTTCTTTATAACATTTGTGAAGCTGTCTATGTGCTTTCGACCAACTATTTTCTCAATTTTCCACCATGACATGTAACGGTCTTAATTCACAGTAACACCTAAGGTTTAGAAAGGGGAATTACATTAGAAAATAAATGGAAAAGCTAAAAGGATAAAATACTTTCAAGTATCATGGCAGCAGCTTAAAGATATGTTACGGGCTCCAGCTTAACATCTAACACTGCTTAGTAAAGACCCTAAAATTTTTTTTAAAAGCAGAGTGAAGGGAGCTATTAGGAACAAAAAAGATAGCCATCAAAAAGCTATGTCTAATTGAGGAAAATAAAATACAGCATATGCACTGGCAAATAAAAAAACACAATAAGGCAAGTGAAAATGATTTTGCAGAACAGTTTGCCCGAGGCATAGAAATGCATGTAAAAACATAGCAGAGACAGAAAGTCTACTAGGGACATTCTGGGGCCAGCAAGCAGCGGAAGTGTGAAAGAAGTCTTGGGTGAAATAAAACCCCGGTGAGCCGGGTAAGTGAGTTCCCCATGTGTCTGCACCAGGAGAGGGGCTGGGGACTCTCACAGCAAAACCCTCTTAACGTGGAATAGCTCTGGGCAGCTTCTTAAGCACAAGGGTCAGCAACAGAAATTTTAAAATGAACAGGTCACTCGAGAGAGGAGAGAATTGCCGAGGTGAGTTATCACTAGCCCAAGACTTGTAAAGAGATTCAAATATAATTATGTGAATAATTAACTGTGTTTGTCCACAGGTGGATGACAAATAGCAACCTTGACACTGGTTTCTGAAGAGGTGAGTTTAAGAGCTCTGGCCCAATTGGTCTGATGTGCACTGGGCAAATGAGTAGAAAATACAATTAAGTATCAGCAAATATGGATCAATATTTTGTTTGGCAGATCTGATATCCCAGGGAAAGGGCAACAGGGGAAGGAAGAGATGCATTCACATCCTTCAACACAGTCAGGGAGTATGATGGAGAAGGTGATTGAATCTGTATCACATACCCAGAGTTCACAGAAGCTTTGTCGCTATGAGAGCTGTCAAAACAATAAAAATGGCATGAGGTAAAGAAAGGGCTTCACGGATTAGCAGCTGACCGCAGGAGAAACTGAAGGCTAGAAACAGGTTCTCATTTTCACAGTGTGGAGAGGCAATCGCTGGGATTTTGTGGTATTGTGAGGCCCTGGCCAGGCAGCTGACTTCTAATGGGAAGGTTTGCCGAGAAGCCAAAAATTTTAAACTGACTGCAGAGTTGTAGGAGACCCTGCAAGAAAATGTCCAAGCAAGGTACATAAGAGACAATGACCTTAGTCATATCTGTCTAATGACTGGCTCTAAGTGAGCTATTATCATTCAGGAAAGACATCCTGAGATTTTACAAAGTTTGTAGGTCCTTCTCTTGAGAGATCATCACAGAGATCAACCTAAGACTAAAAGACAAATAAAATGTGCCAAGAAGCAACAGGGAGGTTGGATTAAATGATCTCTAAGGACCCTTCCAGCCTAGGCCATTCTATGATTCTATGAAGCTTCTGTACATTTTTTCCATCAACAGGTGTTATTCAGGGTGGATGGTCCAGACCCCTTTCCCTGTGGGGCAGAGCCTGTGCCCCATAGCTCACCCATCTTCCCCGGAGCACCTTCACTGTGCACTCTCTTCACAGCTTCTTTCCTGGAGGTCTTGTGATAGCTAAGGGGGAAGAATCAAAGACTTTTTTATGTGTCTGTTTAAAACCAGAAGCACTAGCAACCCAAATCTCAGCATTATCTTCCTTGCCCTCTCCCTGGGAGGGTCCAGGTCCATCTGCAGCTCCAACCTCTGCCAAGGACCTGGAACCCAGAGCCCTCTCAAATCACTGCATCCCTCTTTGCAGGATGCTCTCCCCTTTCCCCAGTTGCTTATCTGGGAATGGACTTTCTCTCTCCAAGATATTGCCCCTTTTTCCTTCCAAGTTTTGTCTCCATTTGCAAGTTAACACTAACACAGTGGTGGGAGGTAGAGGCTGGGGACAGTTTCCCTGTAATTTGCTTATACCCAATATAGGGGAAAATCTGCTACTCTGACCTTCATCCCAGCAGACAAACCCCGTGAGACCGGTTCCCCGGGCCCAGACCACATTATCCTACTATGGAAACCACGCCTGGCAATGATGCTCCCATTCCCCAGGAGAGCAGCTTTGAGAGCAGATGGCTGGGTCTCCATCCACAAAGAGACATTCGGCCATCCCATAAATCAACCAGATTTCCCTCATCGAACATAATGAAAACACCCAAATCATTGCAGGGCATAAGGTAGGAGAGGAGCTCTGCTTTTCAAGTGCTGAAGCTTTGGCAAAGCTCGGGTACGTGGTACCAGTCTGTGTATGAAAGGCTCCTATTGCGAGGACTTGTCAGCTAATTGCACTGATCCCTGCATGTGCTGGAAACCTCGTCGAGCTGCTGGTATCACACAACCATTTTTTATTAACCAAGGAATCTGCTTTTCAGTGGATGCTCGAAAACGAGCTCTGCTACGTCAGCACCGTGAACCTCAAACCCCAAACTTTCACAATTTGCAGGTGCCAAAGTATTTTACTCACCAGCAAAGTGTGAACATCCACAAAGCCACGTAAAATTAAACATTGTTTCAATTAATTTCCACCACAGAGAATGAAATGTGGTTTTGAAATTATTATGTATTAGAATCAAGAGATGGTCCCCTGGCTCCTGTTCAGCCAGCAGATAATCAGTGGGTTAAAGAAACATCCTCCACATCTCCGGCATGATCCAGCACCAACCAGGATTCAACTCCACAGCACTGATATACGCATATGATTTTAGAAGAGAAGAAAAACACCATTTTGCTAACAGCTATAGGATCTGGGGTTAATAACTACTTGGGAGTTCAGACTTCACCAGCAGTAAGACCTAACAATTAATCAGTTTGCTTCTCTGCATCTTGTTAGCGTAAAGAGGTCCCAGGTCGTATCTGAATATGTTAAAAGCAGCATTTGGCCTTCAAAGTATATATATCAGTTAAACCTTATAACTACCTCCTAGCATCTGACATTCTTTTCATTACTATAATTTACTAAGTGCATTGCCAGGTACTCCTGGCAGACTTCCAGGCTACCTTCAGCCAGGCAATGGATAAAAGCAGAAAAAGGCTGTTGCTGCACCTGAAACCTTGAAATCTGAACACGAGGAAAAAAAAACAACACCAAACCAAACCACAATAAACATCCCACCAGCCGGGCACAGATGACAGGAAGACGTAGCAAAAGGAACAACGTCCTGTGACATCCAATTAAGTCAACATGCAACCACAGCTCCCAAGCGCTGCCTTCTTCCCAGTTGGAGAGATGGTTATAGATGGTCAGTTCTCCTATGCCTGCTCGGTGTGGGTAATTAGTAAGTCATTAGCTTTGTAAGCTGAAAGGCTCGCTATTGTCAGGTTCGGTCAAGACGCTGGTCGAATTGTCATTATTATGGGCTTTTTAGCAGATGGATGGCTGAAACTGTATTTTGGAGCAATAAGGTAATGGCTGAGAAATGTGATTCTGGTAGGCTCCTGATTGCTACTGGCTTTCGCTGGAGTTGTTAGGAGATGAAGATGCCCTATACTTCATCAGATAATGTCTTTCCTTAACAAAGGTGCCGACTTATCTTGGAATTAGTTGAGAGCTTCTCATCTTTCAGACAGGGAATACGTGCCGTTACGTGTTGCTGAGTTTTACTAGCTATGTTGGATTAGGAAAGAATTTGTATACTAACACTAGAAGAAGCTATGAAAAGATTACAAGATTTTTTTGTGTGTGTGCAAAAAGAGCACACGTATACCTGCTGATGCCATTAAGAGACAGAAGATGAATGAAAAAAGCCTTTGGTGTAAAAGAAAATCAACATGAATTCATTGCTAAGTGTTAGCGATCATATAGAGAGCACACATCCAACTGCAGCAGCAGAAAATACGTTATTGAAGGAATAGAAAGAACAGGAAACTGCTTGCTAATAAAAATCACCATCTGACATCCAGAATGAAGGATGCCTTGGTTCAAATGTTTTAGTCAAATCAAAGCATCCAGGAAAGCAAAAGCAACCTTATAAATCCACATCTGGATAGTAAGGAGCCACAGAGGTGGTGGCGAGATCTCATCGGCTTAGTAGGTGAAGGATGGAGTCTTATATCTGCAGTTCGCCAGAGGGGTAGAGCAATGCAAGGTGGCCCTGTGGCCACACTTAGAGTCCCCTGCCAAGCTGATTATATGGCAAATGTCCCAAACCTGCCCTGAGAAAAACAGAAAAGAGACATGTCCCATTTTTTTCTCCACGGGCTGTTAAACCAACTCATTCCCAGGCACATGACGAAGCTGATGGTAGGAACACACTGACATCTTTACGAGGAAGAACAGACTGTGACAGCCCTGTGTGTGAGTGGGGAGGTACTTTGTGTTTTGTTAGCCTGATTTTTGGGAACAGATGGGAGCAGAGCCATAGGAAGCCTCCTTGTTCAAAAACTGGCCCAACTTGCAATTCATTAGTGAGGCCCTACGCAGCTAAACCCTCTGCTTGTCCCATCTGCAGCCACCAAAGCCTCGGTGACCTGCAAACCCACCACCTGGGACCCCCAACCCCTGCCATCACTCCTTATAAATCTTTACATCTGAGACGCTCCGCCGATCGATAACTCTGGCATGCAAATGGAGCATATGGGGACTATAGCAAGCAAAACAAAGGCAGAAGCCACGGGCCATTTCCATGATCAGAAAGAGTTTCTAATTATGCAAAAGGTCATTGACTGAGCATGGTGCTACATTTTAATATTTTACTATGCCTTTGCCTGGATCCCCTCAGCAATGCTTGTGTGCATGAGGGTAAATGCTGTGGTTTTGGTAAAATAAGGGGATGCAGAAAAAGCACACATGTCCCTGTTCCATGCCACTTTAAAGCAAACTCAAGAATCTTTCGGGCTTTGGGTTTCTTTTTTTTTTTTTTCCCCTCTCTAGTTATTCATTGATGCTTTGACTCCTCGTTGCTCCATGCTGTTCCCAGCATGAAGTCGAGGTAAACATTTCTACCTCCCAAAATTTTCATCAGCTCTGTGCATCACTGATGGATGCAGCGATGAGAGCTCAGTCCTGCCGGGTGTCACCTCCAGCCTGGCCACCCCGTCACCTCCTCTGTGCCCACAGGGGATAGCTGGCATGGTCAGGGTGACGAAGACAAAGTCTGGCTTTTTTTTTTCCTCCTCCTCCTCCTCTTTGCAAATGCATAACAGTGAGAAGGGACATTGTCCGCAGGTCTGTGGGAAGCACAAAACGATGGCTGTGCTGACCTCCTTCTAAAAATTCAAGGCTGTCCTCATTTTTCCTAGAGGTTTTGGTGGTTTGCATGCATGTATCTTTATTGTCCTCCCCCCCATCCCACACCAGCACCGGCCAGTCCAAAAGCCTCCAGCCCAGCCCTGCTGCCCACACAGAAACCAGAAAATTCTGACATACCCAGTTAAAACTTCAACAATTGGGGACGAACTTTGAAAATCACTTCTTGGAGAAAAACACTGCTTGCATTTCCAGTGGTGCTGCCAGTTCAGTTCGGTGAAGCTCCATTGCTAGTGCTGACAACTCAGCTTTTCCCAAAATCAAGTACCTGAGGCATCTCTGGCCAGTTCTTCATCACTGGAAGCTCAGGGAAGGGTGGGATGCTGGATTTCCCAGGAAACTAGTTTATATGTGTCATTTGGAGATTTTATTTTAAATATATTCTCCGTGACCACCGAGGTCGCTGGCTGAAGTCTGTGATTTTAAAAGGATTAATGCTGTGGGAGCCTTCCTCCAGATATGCCAAAAAAAAGTTTTGTCCTGCTTGTGTGCTGAGAACTTCACCCTCCTAAACCTACCGCTTCTAATCCCTTTTGCTTTTCTCTTTCCAGTCCTATTTTTTTGTTTGGTTGGTTTTTTCCCTTTCAGACATTTAAATGCTGAGCTCTCTACATATATTAAAAAATTTTTTAAGAGGCCTGAATTTAACAACCTGACAGCTTATATTACATTTTGGGGGGGTCATGCAGAGGAATCCAGGAAACCTGAGGTCACTGGCTCGGAAGCTTATGAAAGGTCCTCTCCCTTCCCTATCACCCAGCAGCATTTTTGGATGGATGCAGGGTCGTTCTACTTTGCTCATCTCAGAAAATTTGGGATTTAAGCAATATTTGGGAGTGAAGGGTTGCACCATTGGTAAATACAGAGGATGTGCTGGGTTTCTTCCCTTAGCCACAAGCAGGATTAAGGCCAATGAGCTCCTTCCTGCCAAAAACAGGGAGAATAATCCTGTCATAAGCTATTAATATGGAGCTGTATTGGCACTTGGCAGCAAACCACTAAACCCACAAAGTTGTGTTTAATTTGCTGTTAGAGGACAGACGGAGTCTTCTTCACTCAATTATATCGAGACAACATTTCAGCACCGAGCCCTGGAAAAATGCCACTGCTCAGCTCTCGATGGCCCCACGTATCCATCCCGGGGTCGCTGGCATTGCCAGTCTGCTACTTCTCTAAAGAAAACTTTAGGAGCTCCTGTTTGCTGAGATGGTCCCTGTGTGATAAATCAAGCAGTTTCCCATGCACGTCAGCACTACTGTGTGAAGCAGAAGGTGCTTTGCCTCCCACCTCCACCCCACCAGGCCAACTCTGGCCCCTGTCCACCTTTTGGCCCCACGTGCATGCCAGAATAACAAGAAAAGGAGAAACAACCCTGTGTCTCTTGCAGACAAAGGGCCAGGGTGAATGTTTGATTTTCCACAGGGTTTCATCACCCTCCTCCCATCCCAACCTGCAGGTCCCCATGCAAGCCGGGCTCCCCGCCTGTGCTGGGCTTTGCCTGGTGCCTTCCTGCGTTTCCCGGCTCCCAGCCGGATGCGAAGCCTTCCCCTGTCATCCAGGATGTTGTTGTCTATTTTTACTCAAATCCCTTTAACTTCTTGACATTTTTAAGGCAGAAGCCTGGAGGAAATAGATTATCCTGCTGGTGGTACTGTGCTGCTCCAGTCCTTGGTTAAGAAGATAAAACTTCTTTTTTTTTAGGGTTCATCACATTCCTGAACCGGCTGCAACTCTTAACTCACAAAATAGGGAATAAAATGCCTGTAAGCTTTTGTTCCGTAAAATTTTATTAGTCATCATATCCTTCATGTAGATGGGGAACAACAAGAAAAGAACGTCTCTCGTTTTAATATATACAGCCTGGGAGACAGCTATAGCCTTTTGTCTCAGCTTGTTGAATATCTCTTGGCTTGCTCAAGCCCCATTAGAGTTAGGAAGCTGGTTAGAGCCCCGATAGACAGCCTCCGCTGTGTGGTGACATGAAAAGCAGGACACAAGGATGCACTGAGGTCTTTTACAAACTGCAGTGGCTGAAGCCAGGACCACTCCTAGTATTAATTTTGTCCTACACTCACTGTGCAGTATATGAGCTTGAGATTTCCTTCTTTTTGTTCGGCAACTGCAGGGCCTAATCCTGCTTTTTTGTTTGTTTTTGCCTATTCTAAACAAAATTGTTGTTAGGTCTCACTTTTCCTTTGTTTCCAGCACATGGAGATGTGCAGAACAACCACTGCCTTAGGAGTATTTCAAGGCAGCAAGAGGAGAAACTCCAGAGCAGCTTCAGGGAGAATGCTCCCACGTTCCTGAGATTCCTCTTCCAACGTTCCACAGACAGACTCACAGCTTTATTTGCAAAAACTGGGAAAGCTTCCAAATCCCAGCCTGTGAAGCCTTCCACTAAAAAAAAATTTGAAAAACCCAGCAACACAGGAAAATCACATTTTCCCCCATTGTGGAGCAAGTGACCCTTGCAAGCAGCGAAGCCCCTGTAGATATGTCCCCATGAAGCACCATGTGCTACGAGTGTTCACCGCCAACGTGCCACTTCCCAGCAAGCGTGCAGGGCCCAGGATTTCGATTTGCAAGCACAGCTCTGGGTTGTGTCTCCAAGGATAATGAGCTCTTCATCTGCAGGAAAATTCAAGACAGGAGTAAACAACATTTGCTGGGAGCCCTCAAAAACAGGGTCCCTTGGCTGAGCTTTTGGCTTCATTTCTTCTTGTGTTGGTGCCTCCAGCATGGAGCAGCGACTGAATCCCAAACACCTGGATGACAGACTCTTGCATTTGCCTCCATATTCCCAGAAAGTGGGTGAAAAAAAGTGGAAAAAGGGATATTTCGGCTTGGCAAGGGTAGGACAGGTAATATCTGCAGCCACACCAACATAGGCAAGCACATTGACGCCTTGATGAGAACACTTGGACCGGCATGAGCAGCAGCAGCAGAGGATCCCCTGCTGTGACATAGGCTCAACGATTTGTAGCAGAGATCTGACTTTTGCTCTTTCATGTTTTATTATCCCACTGGAGCTCAGAAAAACTGTTGACCTTGAAAGCACAGTTACCCTTCTCTCCAAGTTCTCCACTTTGTCTTGGTCAGCTTACTGTTAGTGACACCAACAGAAGAGAAATAAAAAGCTGAACCAATGGATATTACATTGTTTTAACCTAATTTCGCACACCCTGAGCACTCATTCTGCTAGCCAGGGAGATGGGTCAACCCTACCTTTCCAGAAGTGATTTACACCGACTTGACTTCCACATGCTCTGAGACCCAGGGGTGACAACTCCTCAACCAAAGTAAGGCGGATGGGTGGCACCAATAGACAACCCATCTTTCAGAAACAGGATGGCCACAGAGGAGCTGGGCTAGAGCAAGAATTGTCTCAGTCGCTCTATCAGACTGTGCAGCCTCACCATGTATAAGCAATTCGAGGTCTAATAGACCCTGTTTTGCAAATGCTGAAGTGTTGACACTTCACTCCAAGGTGCATCTTGTGTTATTGGCAAAGAAGAAACTCCTCTGTTAAATTTGCAGGGTTTCCCCGGCAGACCTTCCCGTCGCTGTGACTCAGAAAGAGTCCAGCACTGGTGGCCTTGCTTGTACCCACAATGGAATGCATTTGTTGAATTGTCAATACTGCTACCGTCTTCTTGCAGATAATCAAAATCAGCAATGGAGAGGTTGGACAAGCTTGGCTGAAGTGAGCTAGGCTTGGTGGGTGATGAGAAAGGCCAATGTCCATATGTGGCTTTGGCAGCACCAACACTTGACATCTCTCAGGTCCAGATTTTGGTGTTGTTAGAGCAGCCCAGATCCACAACACAGCCAGGATGCAAGATGAAAAATATATATTTTCCTGCCCTGTCTCTTCTCCAGCTTTCTCCACACCCCAAAAATTTGTTGCATCTGGAGCTACTCCCCAGGCTTAGAACTGAATTGCTCCCATCACCTCTTGGTTGTCATCTTCCCTGACTGCAGGCTATGTAGAAAAGGTGAAAGGACCTTTAAAGGTCCCCCAGCCACCAATGTGCCTGTCACCCATGGAAAAACCTTGGTGCCTTTGAAAAACTCCCCACCTGGGCGCATATATTGCTTTTGCTTTGAACTTGAGCTGCCTGACAAACAACACGCTGGGCTCCCCTCACTTTTGGCCCAAAATCCATGCCGTTGCACGTTGCAGCCAAGCCCTGTTGAAGATGTTATCAGGAAAGGGAATTATTTGCTACCGGAGAATGTACTTCTGCCTCGCAGCTATTCGGCTGCACAAATATGTGGAGTGTTGCCGATAACTCACCGAGGGAAGTCTGGAAAATGGATTCTGCAATGAGATAATTCCGCTTCTAGACTTGTATTTTATGTATGTCTGCTTCCTTCCTCCTTCTCCATCCCCCCCAGCTTTTCCATTTACATCTAAATGGGATCTTTGTTTTTTTCTGAGTCAATATTTGGTCACTTGTTCCTCATTCAAGCCTCCTAGCTCGGTTTCTCAGAGCAGACACATTCCCAGGGGAGAGCCAGGCTGGAGCAAGACGTGGATCTGGTGGCACGCAGCTCCTCCATGTGTTCGCGATCCACACTGGGGATGACTTTTACATATGGATTTGTAATAGAGTGATGCAAACTTCCCTATCACAAACACAGAGAAATAAATGCCATATTCTGTATGCTCATATCCATGATATTCGGCATAACAAAATCACTTCAGAGGTGATTTGCATCAATGTCACTGGCAGACTGAAAGTCTGCATAACTTTAGAAAACGAGATTTCCCAAAGACCCTTCTCAGACAAGGATGTACTTCCAGCTAATTGTTTTAGATCCTCTCTCTTGCAGAGAGTTGCGTTAACTCAAGGAACGGACAAGGAAACCTGTCTATTAACGGATTGATTTCCACTGAGGTATCAGCCGCTCTTTATCCAGCTATTGTCAGACCAGCCAATGGTGCTCAGTTGATTTACAAGGCTCCAGCACTCATGGTCATTGCTTTTTCTTGCTTTTTGCATTGAATATACAAGTATACTTATATGTTTGTGCCTGGGCTTGTCTATCTGCAAAAATATTATTGTCCTATCTGCATGCTGAGCTACAGCAGCTGGAGCACAAAGCTTGCTGCTATCTCAGTGCAAGACCTTGTCACACCATATGCACTAAATTAGATTTCATTTATGTTTGTAAATAAGCAGATACATTAAGCAGGAAAAAAAAGAATCTTTTTAGGCTTACATAAAGCATCTGCATAGAGCTACGCTGAAATAAACACAGTTTGGGTTACAACCTATAAACACAATACTACTTCTAACCAGAAACCCAGGCGTAGTTTTTCAATTCCACATGTGGAGAAGCCTGTAATGTGAGACCTCAGACTGATTTCACCAGACCTGATTCACACAGCTGCATGGACTTCTTGGGTTTGTTTTGTTTCTTCCAAGGCTGTTCTGACTTTGCTCAAGTCAGCTGGGAATGGGACTTGGCTGTAGGTCAGGAACCGACTTCCCAGGGAGAAGCAATGGCTGAAAACCAAAGGTTATAGAGTTGGGTCCAGGTTCCGGGTAAACACAAGAAGGTTTCAGTCTCGATCTTCTTGCCTTACCCACACAGCAGAAGTGTCCTCACCTTGTGAATTGCCAGGAAAATAGAAATAATGGAGGGGTTATGCAGGAAAATAGACTCATCTTTATTGCGAGAACACCAAGAGTTGTCCAGGCCACAGAGGGTCCCAAATTATCAGCCCACACAACTATCAGGGTGGAGGTGAGCTTCACTGTGACCAAAAGAAAGCAGGGGAGAGCTTGTGGAAAGAAAGAGAGGGGAAGTGCTATCCAACACACACAAGGAGCTGTTGGGTGCAGATTGCATGCAATGGTGGCCAAGGAGTTCAGGAGGACTTGTGAGGTTTTAGTCTTAGAACAGTTTGAGCTGGGAGGGATCTTTAAAGATTATTGTGTTCCAACCCCCTCTGCTATGTGCAGAGATGTCTTTCACTCTATCAGGTTGCCCAAAGCAACCTGACCTTCAACAGTTCCACAACTTCTCTAGGCAAGCTGTTCAGCATCTCACCACTCTTATAATAAAAAATTTCTTTCTTACGTCTAATCTAAATCTCTCTCCTTCAGTTTAAAACCATTATCGCTAGTCTTATCACTACAGGCCTTGGTAAACTTTCAATCAATCTTTTTTATAAGCCCCTTTTATGGACAGAAAGCCCTCAATAAGGTCTCCCAAGAGCCTTCTCTTCTCCAGGCTAAGCAACCAAAGTTGTCTCCGCCTGGCCTCATCAGGGAGGTGTTCCAGCCCTCTCATCATTTTCCTGGTGCTCCTCTGGACCTACTCTAACAGGTTGACATATTTCTCATACTGAGGGCCCCAGAGCTGTATACAGAACTGCAGGTGGGGTCTCACCAGAGCAGAGAATAAGGTGGGAATCACCTCGCTTGGCCTGCTGGCCACACTTCATTTGACGCAGCCCAGGATACGATTGGTTTTCTGGGCTGCCTGCACACACAGCTAACTCGTGTCCAATTTTTTTGTCTACCAGAACCCACGAGTCCATCTCTGTGGGGCTGCTCTCAATCCATTCATCTCCCAGTCTCTACTGATACCAGGAATTTTTTCAATCCAGGTGCAGGATCTTGCCCTTGGCTTTGCTGAACTTCATAAGATTTGCTCCTTGAGCCTGTCAAGGTCCCTCTGGATGGCATCCCTTCCCACAAGGAGATCAACTTCGCCACTCAGCTTGGCATCATTTGCAAACTTGCTGAGGGTGCACTCAGTCTCACTGTCTATGTCGTATAGTAAAGATATTGAACAGCACAGGTCCCAGTACAGCCCCTTGAGGGACATCACCAGGTGATCTCCATTTGGACCTTGAGCCATCAACTGCAACACTTTGGACACAGATATCCAACCAATTTCTTCTCCTAGGGAACAGCTGAATTTATGTTCGTAGAGTATTGTTGAAGACAAGGTGTGAGCAAAGAAAAGGGACCCATGTGCTGAGGCCTTTTGCTTAAACAGTTGGTGGAAAGAGGATTTTCCAGATGTGCTCTGCACTGAAATGCCGGCCCCTTCTCCAGCCACCCTTGGGAGGGGAAGGGACACAGCAGCACAGACAACCACCCCCTGCCTCAATTCCCTCAGTGGGTCCCCTCTCTGATGGCCAATGCCAGCAAAGCAATGTCTTCTCCTTATTTTAAGCATGGCCACCTTTCCTTGAGACATCAGAATTTTTCCCATCATCTCTCCCAAGCATAGACACAGAGCTTAGTAGGCACACCTGTCTAATTCTGACTAGAACTAACTTGAAGCCAAGTGATGTTATTTAAAAACATTAGTTTGGCCCCTGGCTCCAAACCCCTCCTGCCTCCTCAGCCATCGACCACAGCGGGATGGTTTTGCAGCCAGGATCAGTGCAATTCTTCTGCCTGCTGTCCTGAAATCACGCAGAGATTGAATTATAGAACAATACTGGTTAAGCACTAGCAAAATGCACAATTTGATTAATCTCAGCAATGCACCGGCTCTGAGATCTAAAAAGACAGCCGTGTGCATTTTAACAAAGTTAAAACCCAAAGCTTTTCATTTCATCCTAATGGATAGCAAAAGTCATTCTGCATTTGATGAATGACAACAGCACGGCTGCATTTGTTTTCTGGCTGGCAGTGCTGGATTCCTCTGAAGTTTGTGTTAATGAGAATCCTCCTACCACAGAAACAAAATCCTCCAGCGGAGGCACTGGAGCTGGATTTATCATGAAGTTACCTGTTCTGCACGCACACAACACAGGATAAACGCAACTTCCTATCTCACTGGCGAGGTGCCCATGGCAGTTATGTCATGATGGAATGACGTCGTCCGTGACATAAATCCCAAGTGGTAGGAACTGACTCTGCCACTAGATGTATTTCTGCTCCCCATGACTCAGTTTAGCAATATTTTCCAGAAGGAACAAGTATCAGCAAAGTATTAAAGGGAAGATTCTGTATTTCATCCTCAGGAAAAGTGCCTATAATAAAGTTATCAGCCCAAATCCTGGAGGAATGATATTTATCTTGCTTGCAAAACCACTCGGCAACATCCAGAAGCCACAGAGTTCCCAAGATGGACCATAAACTTTCAGAGATGTGTGGACATGCTTAACATTGCTCTTGTGTCTTGCACTGTGAGAGGTGGGTTAATTAAACTTGTAGGAGATGTAGGACCTCTCTTCCAAGAGTGAAGTAGGAGCCATGGGGCAAGAATAAGACTAGACGGCAGCGCAGAAAGTGAAATCCTTCTGCAGAGAAGAAGGATGTGGTAGGAAGTTCAGGGAGCAGGCAAGAGTGCTGTAAAGTCCCCGGAAGAGCAAGTACTGTGTGACAGCTCTCCTCTTCATCTTCATCATCTTCATCTTCGTCTTCATCTTCATCTTCATCTTCATCTTCATCTTCATCTTCATCTTCATCTTCATCTTCATCTTCATCATCTTCATCTTCTCTCCCCCACCCCGTCCTCCTCCTGCTCCTCAAAAGCCTTTTATATTTTAATATATCAGCACCTGCATTATTCTCGTGTGCACCCATCATCTTTGGGGACAGTCCTTTGTGGCATAGGACCCGTAACGCATGAGAGAGGGACGACACAAGCAGCACATGCAAGTCGTCTAGGAGTAGGAGTGGTTTGAAAATGGCTCACCTGTGGCTATCGTCTTATCCTGCTCACTTTGCCTCTGCTTTTTCACCATCTGCGTCACCACCAGCATCTTTCTAAGCCCTTTGTGCAGAGAAGAGACCACAACGAATGCCTTGCGCTGCCTTGAATGATCACACGCTTCTGCAAAACCCTGTGACTTCAAAGCCCAAAGTATCCCTGGTTTATAAGATGGCCAAGACAGAACTGAGCGTTACCCCAAGGGATGAAAAAAACTCCTCAGTCCCCAAATCAAAGGGCAGCAACTGTGCTAGGAGCTGACACATGATGAGCCCTGCTGACCACCAAGCCCTTCCCGTGCCAGGCAGCAGATGTGCACACACACCCGCTCCTTTCATCCTGACTTCCAAAAGCCACCCCCTTTTAGGAGACGACACAGCCCCCTCTGTCTGCATGACTTCACTACCCGCCTTTGCCTCCAGCCAGGCAAAGAAATCATTGTGGTAAAGTTTAAAGAGCTACCAGCATCCAAAATTCCTACTTATTAGACATAATCATAATCCTATAATGACAATGTAGTACATTATACTTTGCAAGGGATGGGGGAATCTTAACATAAATCGCTTGCCTCTCTGATTCACCAAGCTGTGTCCAATTATGGCTCACTGGTTGTGTGGCGTAGATATTTCATGTGCAAGTCAAAAAGGGAGAGGGCTTGGTATGAGTTTTGCTACCTTCACCCACCTACTCAGGGTAGTGTCAGAGCCCATCAGGCTCAGCCCATCGTGCTTGGGGTCATTAGTTGCACCCCAGAAACACTAAATGTCCCACTCAGGGGCCAGGACTCACCTCTCTGAGCCATTGTACAAATAAAAAGAGTCAGAAATACAATACTTAGGGATGTGGTTTAGTGGTGGACTTGACAGTTTTAAGTTTACAGTCAGACTCAATGATCTCAAGGGTCTTTTTCAACCTAAATGAATCTGATTCTATGAAAGCAATCTGTCCCACAAAGAGTCCACAGTCTAAGTGAACTGAGTGACCAGTTTTGAGTCAGTAATGTGCATTTTGATCCACATTCTCTGACCAAATTGCTACTGCAGTCAGATTGCTCTGTGGATGGGCTGCACTCAAACCCCCCCTTCCAGCCTCAGCACCGCAAAAGCTTGTCCCAGGTGCTGCAACACTGCAGCAGGGGCTCTCAGAGCTGCTGGAGCTTTTAAACATTAAAACACAAATAAGATTTACTGGAAGCTGCTGCAATTTCAGCAAGGCTGAGTTATGGGGCTCCCTCCTCACCGAATGCAGATGCTGCTACAGGAACTCGATGCATTTCTTGACAGAGCCTCCTTCAATCCCCCAGCAGACACCTCCACATTTCCTATGTCGCCACATCGTCTCCATCCTGGGCTCTGCTAATAAAACACAAGGCTGTATTTAAATATGAAGCTGTGACAGTCCCCAGGACTTGTTAAAGGTTATCACGGCTGAATTACTCATCCTGGAGAGGAAGGCGGAGGGAAGCAGCTCACTCACATCATGGCAACATGGAGAAGGGCTAGTGAGCCCTGAGCCCTGATTTGCCCCCAGCTCAGGGCTGCTGCATGAGCACAGGCCATGATTTTACTTCCTAACTGCTCTTTTTGACTGCTCTCCCTAGATGAAGCTCTGACAAGCACAAGAGATTCTTAATATCCCACATATATGTGTGTGCGTGTACCTGCATGGGGATACGTCTGATTTTCCTCCCGAATATATAAGATTTCTGGCAGCCCCCACACAGCCTCACATTGCCTAGGGGGGTCTAAGCCTCTTTCCAAAACTTCCCCCACATGTTGCTCATACCGTCCTTACCCTAGCTCATTTCCTGCTCCTTACTAAGGGAAAAAACAGCTGACAGGAATGTATATAAATTACCCCAAAGCCATGAAGGCTCTTATCATAGCTAGATAAACCCCTATATGGGTGATGTGCCAGAGCCCCCTCCCTGCCACAAGCAGGCTCAGCCCCACTCCTGGGATGGTCCAGGGGAGCCTCAGCTCTGCTGCACGATGGGGAAGGCAGGCACATTGCAAAAAGGTCATTTCTTGGCATGGCACTGAGTCAGAGCCATATTTTCTGCCTTCTGACAGAATTTCCAGATGTCCAAGGTATCTCTGGATGAACATACCTATAAAGTTGACCAATTCTTTCTTGGTTTAGGGCATGGCCAGGGTGTAAAAGTAGTCTCCTGGGAGCTGATTGTACCCAAGCCTGACCTTTCAACCTTTATTACTTTATAGCAGCCGTTTCAAAACATCTGCCATGTTCGTACAAACAGTGTGGGTAGCACCTCCTGGGAGTGGCATGGCTGATGGAGAGCTGGGAGAGGGCTGCAGCAGAGATGCCTCTTGCTTTCCTTAAGAAACACAGCAAACTCCTCTCTCCCAGCGATGCAGCCGTTCCTTTTTTCTTTCCAGCCGTCTGTGTTATTTTTGAGTCGCGTTGCTAGTTAAAAATACCCCTTGCCAGCAAGAATAGAGTTATTTGGGGCACCCTTGTTTATCTTTGTTTGGAAAGAGTACACGCAGGCGTCAGCTGCCTCCTTCCTCCTAAAAATCATCTTCTGCAAAAAAGCATTGACCCTATGCCTGGTCCACGGCCCTGGAGACGTGGCCGTGGCTGTGATGAGCTTTTAGAGAGGCCGATGTCACCAAGGAGAGGGAAGAAAGACAAAAGTGCCTGTCAGAAGAAGGGTGTGGGAGAGATCTTCCCAATCTCTTCCCTGGACATTAAAGTTTGTGGCTTTTGACGGGATTCCTGCAAACTCATTCCTGGCTGCAGGTAGAACCAAGAAAATGTGGGTCTGGACATCCAGCTGAGCGCACTGGGAGTTCTTGCTCAATGAGCATCTCCATAGCACCAGATGCCCTAAAGACCTCAGCAGCTGATTGCAGCAGGAAGCCAGTAATGGCCATAAATAATTTGTGGGTGACGCTGACTCCAATCACGGAGCCAGCTAAGCCCCAGGCTCTCCCACAGCCGCTGCTTCAGAGGGAGAAACAAGATGGGGAGGGTGACCCCTCACCATGGGCGGGTAGGAAAGTGGGTGCCCAGGAAATCTGAAGTCCCTTCAGGATCCTAGACAAAAATAATTTGATGATGCTGAAAGCCCAGGCTATCATTAGTGACCACAACTGATTGCTAATTGCCACCAGGGAGCATCCACCCAAGCAGCATAATGTAATTTATTAGGTCGGGCAAAATTATCTCCCCCATTCCTTGGCAGTCTTTCATTGTTTTTATTTACTACAGGGCATTTTAAGGCCCGAAAGCATTCCTGGGGAAACTGTAGCACCCTTTGTTCAGCAGTGCCGTGCCCTCATCAGTGAATCAGACCTTCCTTTTTGCCTTCTGATTGATTGTGCTTTTTCCCAGGCTAAAGTAATCAGGGAGTAAAAGTCTGGAATCTAACCCAGGGAGCAAGAAAATATTTAAACAAGCTGGTTTAAATCAAGGCTTTGACTTGCTTTTGTAATGGCATCTTTGGTCAAGGCTTGTACATGCTATTGAATTTTGGAGCGGAAAGCAGAGGATGCTCCATTGGCTCTCAGGATGAGTGCAGAGGCAGAGCCATAGCCTGAGGTCTCCTGTATTCCAAAGAGAGAAAGGAATTTCTTTAGTCCTACTTATTTTTAATTTTTATTTTTTTTTACTAAGCCGCACAGGGGTTGTTTTGATCCAGCATCCTCCATCCTGTGGCTGCCACTGTACACGGGATCATAGAATCAGAGAATCATAGAATCAGAGAATCAGAGAATAGTTAAGGTTGGAAGGGACCTTAAAAATCATCTAGTTCCAACCCCCCTGCTGTGGGCAAGGACACCTCTCTCCCACTAGACCAGGCTGCTCAAAGCTCTGTCCAATCTGGCCTTGAATCCCTCCAGGGATGCGGCATCCACAGCCTCCTCGGGCAACCTGTGCCAGTGCTTCACTACCCTCATGGTGAAGAATTTCTTCCTTATATCTAATCTAAAACCATCCTCTTGCAGTTTCAGGTCATGCCCCTTGTCCTATCACTACAGGTCCCTGCATAAAGCCCTTCTCCAGCTTTCCTGTAACCCCTTTCACATATTGGAAGGCTGCTACTAGGTCATCCTAGAGCCTTCTCTTCTCTAAGCTGAATAATCCCAGTTCCCTCAGCCTGTCCTCAGAGCAGAGATTCTCCAGCCATCCTACCATCTTTAAGGCCCTCCTCTGGACCAGCTCCAGCAGACCCATGTCCTTTCGGTACTGAGGGGTCCAGACCTGGACGCAGCACTGCAGGTGCAGAGTAGAGGTGGAGAATCACCTCCCTCGACCTGCTGGTCATACTGCTTTTGATGCAGCCCAGGACACTTTCTGGGCTTTTTGGGCTACAAGTGCCCACTGCCGGCTCATGTTGAGTCTCGCCAACTAACATGCCCAATGATGATGCGGAGGAAACCCTGGAGATGCAGCGGATGTGACACCGACCCTCCCAATGGCTCCTATTTCTTAATTTCTGGTTTTCTTTTCTGTCTCCAGGCATCTAGAGGAACCACGTGCCCCTGTCTTCCATTCCTCTCAGCATCCCCAGAAAACACATTAAACCCTTCACCCAGCAATGGCTGGAGCAGCCCAGTCTCCCTGCTTTCCAAGATAAGTAATGAGTTTAATTAGGAACTATGTCTAATTAACCACGAGGAGTGATGACTCAGCTGACTGTCAAAAGCCTTTTTGCTCTGGTTTCAAGTTTTCACAACTTGACCCCGCATCTGCACCTGTATTAGAGCAGACCTTGATGCTCAAAGAAATACAAGTTACACCAGGTCCTTCAGATTTGCCTCAGGTCACATCTTTTTGAGAGAGATGAGTGAAACCGCTCCTGCAGAGGACTGCCATCCTCCTGGAAAGGAGATTATTGTCCTCCTCATTTGAATTTTAAAAAGCAAACAAGCTCTGTCAATTCAGACATTACATTTAGACTCGGGGTGGTAGATAGTGCAAGGTTTGCTCTTTTTATCAGCTTGCTTGGCGAATCAGTTGGAGGACTCAAAAACGTATTGTCATCATAAACACATCAATTCATTAACGTCCCTTGTTTGCCTTCGTGTTTTAATTGAATGCAAAGTAAATACATCCAAAGAGCATTTGCTGAGACAGTCAGCCCAAGTCAGGCAGATCAGAGGTCTCCCTTGCCTGGAAAAAAGAGGAGACTGAGACAAAGAGGTGGCAGGACCTTCGTGAAGATGACCTGCAAGCTTGGGACTTAATTCTCCCCTCCTGTGCATATCCTGAGGGAAAGAAATTAATCGTTCAGATGTGTTATCCGAGACCCCTGCTCCTCGGGAGCATCTCCGGAGCAAAGGGATGTGTCCAGCTAAACCTCCACCCCTTGCAAGGTCCTGTTATCTGACCAATGGGAGAGATTTCCTCTGGTTTAAAGCCTCTAGACAAAGCACGACATGTGAAAATCATATTTCTGTAAATACTCTCTGCACTGACAGCCTTCCCTGTATTCCCTCTCTGCGAATCACCAAGACCCAGCCAGAGCAGCTGTACGGGTGGTTATATGTGTTCAGCAAATATGTTCTCTGGCACTGAGCTGAGCGGTTTCTTCGCAGCGCTTTTGACGTGCCAAAGGGGCAAGATGCAAAGCGTCAACTCCCTTGCTGTCACACAGTTTTGGGAGCAATAACCCACGGATCCATCCAGCCCCAGGAGCCTGTGCCGGCAGTGGGTAAGATGCTAGGAGCCTGGGACATGTCAAGGGGTTTGTATGACCCCCTCCTTGAGCAAAACCTTCTTCCAGGTATTGGAGAGTGGAATCAGATCCAGATGCAGTGCAGCTCTTGGGCCCTTCTCCATATCCCATGGGTCCTCCCAGGACTTCGGCAGCGGGAACGAGGGAAATTCACAGGATTGGCCAAATATCCAGGTTCCTGCGACCACAGCTGGCTGGAAGGTGTTGCAGATACTACTCTTAAAATTTAAAATTCTTAAACAGTTGGTTTTTCCTCACCTACTCGGCAGCAGAAGCGACCCTTCTGCCATCCCCGTGGTAAGTCATCTTGGCACGGCTCCTGCACAGGGATTAATCTGGCCCCATATAGAGCCTGCCTCAAACGGAGCTGCCGCCAAAAACAAGCTCATTTGCACATATTTATCGTCAGAAAAATATAGCCGCTCACTGATCCAGAACATTCATCTCTAAATATTTACAAAGCATTATTTATCTGAACGAAAGAGACATTTTTCCACTCGACAAACTAGGCATATGGTAGCGGCGTGCAATAGGAGATGAATTGCGACGAGTAATTCTAAACAGATTTAATGCCAGCAATAATTATTTTTAATCAGACAGAAAGTTCCCTGGGTGATAACCAAACATCTAGCATTTGAAAGTAATACTGTTTGGATACTATTTGTCCAAATAAGCTTGTTGTGCCTTCTGATACTTCAGTGCAATTTGAGCCCCACTTTCCATCTCCCTCGGGGATAAAAATAAAGAGGAATAAAAAAAACAACAAACCCCAAGCCCTCTGTCATTAATTTCAAGCATGTCTTTTAATTACAGCACTGCATTTAGATAGTGTACAAAATATTCTGGGCTGGATGCCTATTTAACAGACTCCCTGGTTGCTGCTCGAAGCGGCTTGGTAGAACACTGTGAATCATTATAAAATCTCCCACTTCACTACGTACCGAGGAAAATGGAGAACAAAATGTACTGACAGAAAACATTTAAGCAAGAATGACACAGGAGGAGGGATTTTGCCAGGCTTTAATTTTTTGAAGGGGTTTGATAGATGCTACAGACGCTTTCCCCTGGGCTGCAGGTCAAGGTGTTGTCTGTCACCCACCTGTCCTCGTACTCACACCCTGCAAAGCCCATAAATACCCTTCCAGGGGCTCTGAGCTCCCAGGGCTGGGTTTTTGTAATGCTAGGAGAGTGTGCCTGGAGAAGATCTGGAAACCTTTGGCATCCCTTGCAATCATATAGGTTGGAAGGGACCTTTAAAAGTCATCTAGTCCAACTCCACTGCAGTGAGCAGGGTCAGCTTCAACTAGACCAGGTTGCTCAAAGCCCCCGTCCAACCCGACCCTGGATGAGATGGGAATTAGGAATGGGGCTTCTATTGCCTCTCTGGACAACGTGGTTAATATGTTTTTAACAACGGATTTATGCTCTCTGCTTGTTACCTCCCAATTTTGGCTGTTGGGGCAAATGAGGAGGAGGTGTTTGTCCCTGGAGACTGAGTCCCTGCTGGTGCAGAGTCCCTGTCACCCCATGGCACAGCACCCGGGGCTGCTTGCACCCGGCACTGGGACCAGTGCCTTTCCCCATAGCCTTGGGACGGTGATCCAGTACCACCTTCAGGACCTCTCTGAAGCTCCAGGCAGGCTGGCATGGCTGTAGCCAGGCAGTCTGAGCTCTCACACCACCTTTTTTTGTCCAGAGAGGTGAGGAGTGATGGCAATGCAATGCCAAGGACAGGCTGAGCTGGAAACACGATCTCCTCCAGACGATGATACACCAGAGGTGAACAGGGCACACAAATAAGTCTGATGGCATATTAAAGAAACATAAGGTCTACCTGGGAACAGTTCGTCCATCTGGTGAATAAGCCCCTGTAACAAGCTTATGTGCTGCCTTTACCTGGGTTCTTTGTTATGTGCTGGGAGGGTGGAGCAACCCCTGGACTCTTCCAATCAGCACTGGGTCAGCGTTGGTCCTTTGCTACCGCAAGAAAAGCAAATCCTCGTGTTCAGCCCCCAAAGGCTACATCTCAGGAAAGATTAAGTTATGTTTCTGCCAGGGCTCAGGGTTTCCAAGTCCCTTACAATTACAGTGACAATCACAGGGCTGCTAAGTGCCATAGTCGGAATCAGGAAATCAGGGGCTGCTGCAATTTAAGGGTTTATTCGTGTCTTTTCCAGCTTAAGGGAATTCCTGGATGTAAACATCGCCAGGACCTCATTGCCTAAACCTACACAAACACACTGCGAGAGGTTGTCCTGGCCCTGACAAATTCTGGATTAAGGGTCCAGCAGAGATAACAAAAAAACAGCATGAGGAGTGCATAGGACAGCTTTTCCTTTCTGGTTCAGAAGAATATGAGCCCAAAAGGAAAACGCCTTGGTTCTGATGTACTTATAGGTACTCAGGGAATCAGACTCCTCATCCCAGAGAAAACTTACCCAAAAGAACCATGGAACGTCTACATCACCTGGGATTGTTTGGCTGGAGATGAACCTCAGGTCCTGACACCTCTTCCAGGAGAGCAGCGGAGTTTGGGAAACACTTTGCAGCATCTCTTGGAGGATCCAGCACAGATCCCGTAAAGACAGATCCACTCCAGTAACCCCCAAGGCTCTCCCTGCCTCTGTTAGCATGTTTCCAGTAAACCACAGGAGGTAACCACCACGTTCAGGAGCAGAGCTGATGAGAAGCTACCTTTTCATCTTCAATTGCAAGACCGTTAACAAAACCCAAAAACCCATCTCATTCAGTAAAATCTATCCCCTGCATGTGAGAATTTCTCTAATCTGCTTCTAAAGGTGATAGACACCTCTGATTGTCCAATTGTTGACATTCAGAAAAGGTAAAGGAGATTTTGCTTACATCCCCAGAGATTTTGTACCCAGCTGAGCTGAAGCACACAGCCAGCACACACAGGATGAGCTGAAACACAAGTTGTTCCAGCTAGTAGAAGGCTCAATGGGAATCATCTTATGCCTCTGAAGTGATGGCATCAGTCTGAGAAGGTCTAGGGTTTGAGGTTTAGTAGTCAATATTAGTTTAGGCAGGAAAAATACAGTGCTGCTTCATCCCAAGTACTTAGCCAAGTGCAAAGAAATTACCTTTGACTTGTTTGCCACCATGACTGGTGGCAGCCCTAGTGGCTTCTGGGGAGAATATTGGGAGATGCTGGGAGGGAATTCCCATACGACCTTGAGTTTGACCATAAACACATGCAGGAGAGGCTCACCTGCCCATGCCAGCCCCAGCAGGACACTAGACATGAGACCTGCCAAAAACCTCTGCCAACACCGACCTTGACTTTCAGTTGAACCTCAGCCCCCGCCGGGGCCTGATAGTGGGTTTTGCCACGTTCCCTGAGCAGCGACGCTAAACGTTGTGATGAGGCACAGATTTACTGACAACGTGCTCAGAGGCGAAATAATCGCTCTTTATTGCCGGCATCAAAGCCGTGCTCTTCCAAGGTGCAGCATTATCAGCAGTTCATTATCCCGCCCGCCTGCCCGGCCTCCTTGTCCTGGTGTAATAAGATGAGCGGCAGAAGTCAAAGGCATCATTCTGGGGAAAGCTCTCAGGAACTGTTCATCACACTTGCCCTTTTATAATGAGAGCCACCTGATTTGCATGCTCATTTAACATTATACCCTACATCCGACAGCACATTCCAGGTACCTCCTTCCTTTATCTGAAACCCAGCCCATTTACAAAACCAGTGTTTCCCTTAAATCGTAATTAGGTCACTGTGACCCCGCATAAGCTTTAGCAAACCCCTTTGTGTCCAAACAGCACAGCCTCCCAAATGCTTTATCCAAACACCCTCATCACGAGGTTAAGCATTTTCCAGTCCACCGAATTAACAGATCTGCAAGCTTCGTCCGACTAACAAAACTGAAATGCCTAGGGGGGAAAAAATAGGGAAATCATTCCTAGGTCTGTTCCTGCTGCAGAACAAGCACCCTTTGCCCCCAGGGAAACCTCTCCCGCTTCCCTCATATGACCCTTTCCCAAATCCCGAGTGCAGCTGGAAGCCCATGAACAACCCTGTGAGAGCCTATCCCCAAAAAAGCACCAAGAGGACTTTACGATTCATCTGCCTGGAGGCTCTCAGCTTGCAAGAAATAGGGGGAAAAAAAAGAAAAATGTTCGTTTTGCCCATTCCCAAGCCCCTGTTTCAAAAAGCCCCGATGTGATAGCATGGTTCCCGTAACAGGGGCAGCACGCAGCAGGTCGGTGGTTTTGCTCTGGCAGGGGGGCTGGACTACATGATCTTTTGAGGTCCCTTCCAATCCCTAACACTCTGTGATTCTGAGCTGGGTCCACACTCCCCTCAGGCATCCTTCTCTCAGGCAGAGCTGAGCATCCCCCACCACGAGCATCCTTCATCCCAGTTCCTCCAAGCTCCTGCTGTCCCCAGGGCGCAGCCCCACACAGCACTGCTCGTCCTGCTTTGGCAGTGTCCAGACCCCACTAAACACTCTGTGCCTGCCTCACCGTGCTGCTTTTATTACCCTCTTCATGCTCCTACAACCAGCCCTGGGACATGCTGGCATCGCCGAGGCACAGCACAGCTCAGCTCCCCAGCCCGACTCATGCACCCAACCCGTGCACATGGGCTCATTAACTCTGATGAGCACTCTCAGAATAATAACAGCATTTCTGCTATCATTCTGCTCATCAGCACAGAATCCACGCAAGCTCATTTGCAGGAGGTTTTGCATGACTGTCCGTGCTTTGTACCTATAGAAGAGGCCTCACTGGGAAGGCTCCATGCTAATCGTGGTGCAAGGAGGCATTTTCAGACATTCCAAATTTTTATGTGCAAATAGCATGGGATAGGCATGGGGAAAAAAAATCATGTTGTGCTATTACTAGTCACTACTGATATTACCATAAGCTCAGGGTCAGTGGGACGCAGTGGATGCAAGTCAGGGAGCTCACAGTAATACACATCCAAAGGGATTTCCCAGTTCAGCCCCTGATTTGCTGCCGGCAGAAACGGCCCTGATAGACCTTTCATCAATTTAACAAGCTCTGCCTCAAAATTAGTTTTGAGGTCTTTCACCCCCAATGATCCTATTAGCCCCAGTCGTCCCAGGATCCTACAGCCATGTGCTGATCTCCTCTTAGATTTATTCCTGCCCAGTTCAGGGCAATTTGTTTTTCTGCTGACATCGCCCTTCAAGTTAAATCAGTTTACTTCCCTCCCTGGTGTTTACATTCCAGCTGTATTTATAGACAGGCATCACATCCTCTCCTTGGCCAAACCCAGATGATAGTTTTTCATCGCCTTGCCTAAAATAGGTCCCTTTTCCCTGGCCATTCCTGGCGATCCTTTTCTGCACCTGCTGTGATTTAAACTAAGTCTTTTTTGGGGCAAAGACCAGGACTCTGTGGCACATTCCCAAAGAGATTTCCCCAGCATTTTCACAGGGCACTTATGTATTTCTTCATCTCTATTTTGCTTATTTTGCTTTAGGGTCACATTTCCCTATTCCCCAGTAGCTCCGCATATCAGTTGCTCATAGCAAATACACTGAAGTCTTTCTCCTCCTTGTAATTCGCACTCATGAGCCTTCGTTTTAGCAGAAAATCTGCTCCATCTCCCAGATTCATGAGCTCACGCTTTGCAATACAGTGTTTTGTCCTATTTTATATCACATCTAACTCATCCCCTTGCTTTCACAGCCCTTCCCCAGCCCCCAGTAACAGCACTGACCCTTAAACTCCTACTGTAATCTCCTCTCGGCACACGGCTGAGGCTTTGGGGAAGGCAGGCAGACTGCAGCCACTCTATTTTTGCCTAGAAAGCCTGTTCCCTTTCGAAGAAAGAAATCGGGTGACAGTGGGTTGACCTGGCATCACCTACGGCAAAACCCCTGCCACTCTGCATCCCGTTTTCTAGTATGTGCTGAGAGCCAGCAAGAAAAAAAACACAAGAAAGAGCACCTTCATACAGGGATCTCGGGCCAGGGATTTAATTTTCATATAGCTCATTAACTCACACAGCAGTGAGTTCACTGCCTGCACTTTTATAACTCAAATTATTCCCTCCATCTCCTTTCATCCTGCGGCCTCCCAGCCTTGCAAGCTCAAGAAAATAAAATCATCTCCATGACTAGCTCTTTTTCCCCTCCCTTTTCAAGTATTTTCTGTTCTCCAGTCAATGGTACCAACTCTGACTTCTCTGTCCACAAAGGGCTACTTTAAGTATTTGATGTAAACGCTGCAGGGAGAAATACTCACTCCATTTCGGGTTATTATCTCACCAGAATACCATATATTATCCAGCAATCTCCAGCTGAGCAGGGGGTCCACTGTATCATCGCATTATCATGTTCGGAGTGCACGGATTGCTCACTATGTGGTTCTGCCCACAAACGATACATTTAAAAAAAGAAAAAAAGGGAAAGAAAGCATCCACTTAGGCTGCTGGTAATATCCAAGTGGAAAAATAAAAACAAAGCAATTGCTAATGGCCTGGGATTCATCATGAACACATAGAGTACCCCAAAACCTGGCTTGAAACTATAATGCTTAGTGCCTGTCATACCTTATGTGACTCCACAGACAAGTCACCGAGGGATGCTGAGGTTCAGGGCAAAAATCAGAGTTTAAACATCAGAGTAATTTGAATGCACCAGGGAACCATGTGTCTCCTCTCATTTCCTCCCAGAGCTCAGAAACATCTCACAGTTTAAAACACATTTAAAAAATAGTAAAAACCTACATTAAAATACATAAAGTGCTTTAAAATACATTATATTAGATACCTGGCAGCACAGCCTTTCACTGTGGCAAGTTTCCTACCACCAAGTGCGTCTCATTTCTTTCAAGTAATGGCAAGTGTTGTATGGGGCTTTGAGAAACCTGGTCTAGTGGAACATGTCCCTGCTCGTGTCAGGGTGGTTGGTAGGATATGATCTTTAAGGTCCCTTCCAAATCGAACCATTCTATGATTCCAAGTCCTGTGCATTTCAGGTCGGTGGGTAATGGTGTGCCAAGGATGAAGCCAATTGATGGAGTCAACATGGAACCATCTGAGACAAAAATCACAGCTCCGCTCTGAAGAGGCATCAGGAGGCAATGGGGCTTCACTCCCTGGATTTGGCGCTTCTCAAGGGAAGGGACGCTACAAGCATCTCTACTCTCCTGCAGAACACAAGTCAGGAACTTTACAGGGATTTCATAACTACAGCAGTGCTAGTCATTTATGGATTTACAGAGGTAAGAAATTTTTCATGCCCATGGTAATCAATTCCTCTGCTCAATTAGCCTTGCAAGATCTAAGAAAAAGATGCATCTTATTTCTAGAACAAAGAAAATAACAAAAACAAAACAAACCAGCATCTTCACATCACGGCTGCATTCAGAGGGCTCAACACAAGTGATGTCTGCAGCATCACGGTGGGCACCAGCCCTCCATCCTGCAGAGAGCAGCAGGATCCAGATGTTAAGGAGGGCAACAAAGTGAGAATCAGGGCGGGTGAAGACAAGGTTCTGCCCTGAGGCTAGGAAGGTGTTGAAGTTAGTTTCTGAGGCAGGGACATATCCTCAGCCTGTCCCCAGCCGACCGCTCCTGGGCTTCACTTATCATTTGCCTTTGCCGGAGGGAATGGCTCGGAAAAATCCATGTCTCATGTCCTTTGGGACTGTGGCTGGGGACAGGGCAGGGGCTGTGGATTTGCCTCGAGCAGGCTTAGTGCTGGGAGAAGGAGGAAAAAGTGATTTAATCTGCCAAGTATGAGCTGCAGGGGAACAGGGAAACCTTCAAATACAAAAGAAATGTTAGGAAGTGTTTCCTGCCACAGGCTGGAGCTGGCTGGACTTTATAAAGCTGTGTTCGTGCTGCGGGACAAGAGACTGGGACACTACGGTGTCCCCACGAGTGAGCAGCACAGCACAGGTCTCGGAGCCTTTTGTCAGGGTGGGTGACATTGCAACCTCAGCCACCAGCTGCAAATGCAGCATTTTTTGCCGGTGGAAACTGTGATGAATGGCAACTCCAAGAACAAATAATTTAAAAAATAAAGAAAGAAACTTTCCAGCACACAGAGCCCATCCTGCCTGGAGTCCCCTTTGCAGGGCAGAGAAATAGGGCAGAGTCAGGGGAGACAAAACATTGGGAAGGGAGTTCTGACTGCTCCCAGACTTTCTTACACCTTTCCCAGAAATATCTGGCACCGGGCAGTATTGGGACAAGATACTGAAGGAGACAGACGGGGTTTTAATCTGGCACGGCGGCGCTCACGTTCCCGTGCAGGGCTGATCTGATCCCTGCGGATGTGTGCACTCTTATTCGATTAATCAGAGATGATTCCTTGCTGCTTTCCCTCTCTCCCCATCTTCAATAGCAGCTTTCTGGGAGGGCAAAACCTGACGTGTGGCACAGCAGCCAAGTCGGGTGTTTCTGCAGGAGCAAAGCATCTGTCCTCACTCCCTTAATCTCCTGCATTAGCTGCACAGAGGTCAGGGATTAGAAAAGGTCTTGTTCTGCAGGCACCACGCAGCCCAGAGGTTTCTATCCCTATAGCACAGCCCAGCTTTGTACTTTCCTAATACCCTGTAACAGCTTAAAGCAGTATTTCCCCTGGACCAAGCATATCTTACTACATCTGCTCTGCAGCTTCCACTCCTTTGTGTCAACCTGGAGAGGTGATGGCAACGCCAAATGTCTTCCCACTACAGGAAATTTTGATTTTCCTGTATTCATCGGTGACTTTACCATTTGCATCCTGCAGTCATAGCTTGGGAATGGAAGACAAAGGTGTCAAGTGGTGTTGGGCTGACTGAGCAGGTTGGGCTGGAAAAAATCCACATTGCTCTAAGGGACGGAAACCGGCAACCTTCGGGTGCTCCATCCCTCCTGCAAGGCTGCATCCTGGTGTCTAACAGTGAGAGGTTAATTAAGCTTAACCTTGAAAGCAGGAAGATTAATATCCCCACCAGCGCTCTCGTTATCAATGACCATTGCAATTCCAGTTCTCTCATTTCCCGTGACAGATTCACTCAGCTTTGAACAGACTAAAGCTTCGGCCTTGGGAAATCCTGACGCTGGCTGGTTCCTTCAGAGGATCACCTCTAATCAGACCTGACACCTCCTCAGCCCCCGAAATCCTACCTGAAAAGCAGGAGATGCCCTGCCCGTGCCCCTCTCACAGATAGTCAGCAGCAGCCCTATACCCCTGTGGCGGAGCTCATGGGGGATTCCACCACCCCCATACCACTGGCTTCAAAATCCAGCCTTGGATTAAATAATTATGTGTTCCGTAGAGAACTAGTTGGTGCCATTCCAGTTACAAGCTATTGGTTTTGGTAATGAAAGCTTCTGTTCTGACCCAATTACCGTGATACTCCAAAAACGCAAAGGATGGTGCTAATATAGCTGGGAGAGGGAAAGCAGACAGTGCAGTCAGAAAAGAAGGGAAAAAAGGGTCCTGAGGACAACATACCCTTACGACAGATCTTGCCCAAGCTGTATAATTCTGGATCAGGCAGACAGCATTTGTGTGAAGAGAGGAGGTGACCAAGGACCCCAGGACGCTGTGGAAAGGCATCATGCCCCACACCAGGGACGAACCCCCTGTCCATCCCCACCGGGATGCGCTCTGGAAGCCAAAACACCGCAAATGCCTCCACCCCGAGTTATGGACACCCTGTCCCCAGATATGTCCCTGGGGAGGGAGGGCAGGAGGCTCGGTTCCCTGGGTTATTTGAAATGGAAAGTGAGAAACTGCAGGGTCTGAGCCTTTAAACACCGTGGGCGAACAGCCTCACATCAGTAACTATCACTCAAGGGCTGCTAAAGACGGCTTCGGCTTCGCAAAGCTTCACGCTTACACGGAGTTTATCAGGCTGTAATCCGGGCTGCGTTGCATAATGGGTTGCATTACATGTAATCCATACGCTAATACGGTCTGAGCGGGAGCCAGCGTGGATATGAGACTGTTTACCTCGGGAAAACAATGCACCCTTCTGCGGGCTGGAAGTTGGTGTGTCCCCGACGACACGCTGAGGGAGCTGCCTCAGTAAAATAAACCAAACTTGGGTCATTCCAGGCAAAAACTAGCAGTGCATGTGACAATTACTGTATATAAATGTATTTTGAATACTAATATATAGCTAAATAGTACATCTATAGCAGGCAGACCATATGCAGCAGACAGACAATATATAGCATATAGGCAATGTATAGCACATTTCTATGGCTACATGGATGGGTTTGTGCAGGGAAGGAGTATGCAGGCAGGAAGATGAGGGTAGATGTGGTCCCTAGAGCAAACCCTGACTGTGGTTCTAGAGAGATTCAGAGCAGATCCCAGAAAAACTGCAAAAGCAGCGAATATAGCTTGAAAAAAATCCATGGCAAAATAAAGCTGACTGGATTTATGGAGAGTATTTTAAGTTAAAGGCTTTGCAAAATTTATTAGGTTAGATTTTATTGGATTTGCAGCCAGAAGCAGGAGAAAGTCACAGCAAGGGGGAAGACGGGGAAGACGCGGCGCAAGATCCCGGCCCCGCTCACCTCCTCCCTCCCAGGACTTGAAGGGGAGCAAAACCACCCAAACACGAAACAAAAGAGCAAACGCCAACACTTTCCTACTTCTCACAGGGTGATGAAGAGCAGGAGATTTAACCTCCTCTGAAAGACAGGTTACATCTGCAACAGCTTCATGTCTGTGCCTCGGGGGCGCAAAGAGCTTATCCCACCCCACCTCCTCCACAAGCCTTACCTTGGCTTCCCATCTGCTTTTCCTCATGTGTGTAACCTTCACGCCAGATGTACTCACAGCCAAAAAACCCCAGACAAATGGTTTTGCAACCCCAGAAGCTAGTTAGCATTTTACATCCTAAATTATCTCTTCTCCCCTCCTAGTTTTCCAATACTCTTGTTTCATCTTGTTAAGATTGGCTGTGTTGGCTTTTTTTTTTTGCTGTTCCAGGACTGAGTGGAGCTTTTAGAATACAGAAAAATATTCTTCATTAGAGAGTTTTATTTGAAAATAACATTCCCCATGATTTTTATTGAGCGAATGCATTTCATGTGACGTTTCACACACCGTTAAAATTGAACAATTTTTTACCAGCCTGCTGACGGTTTCTGTTGGGGGTACTGATGTTTTGCTTATACGTGTGTATACTCCCATATGCCAGCTATTACCATATAGGAACAGACTTTTACTACAGCAGATTTATCACACAGAGAAATAAGCACAGTTGTCAACCTCTCTAATACAGATGAGCATGGCGGTACCGATCTAAGAGCAAAATACCCCAGATTCAATACTAAACTGAATGCTGTCAGGTCTCTCCTGTGTCTGTATTTCTTTTCCCAGTCATAATGAAAAAGAAACTGTGAGGCTGAATAAAAAGGAGTAAAGTTCCTTAATCTAGAAAGAAAACCAATCTTTCCTTGCAAGGAAAGCCATTGGGTGAGTAATTCAGATATGGTCACAAGCACAGAGCTGCTGGTGCCAGAGCTCAGCGCACATGGGGCTGTACAACATCTTCTTGACAGCCAGAGGAGGGTTTGGGGTCCAGGCTGTTTCTGAGTAGCTCTGAGCTTCTGCGTTCCTCACTCACAGCTGACTACACTCGCAGTTGGTTTGTAAGACTAAACGAGCCTTGAATCTTTAGGTCTGTTCTTCCCAGCACCAACATCTTTCACATCTGCCAACCAACCACGAAAGCAGCATCATGCAAAAGTCCACCACCAGTCTTCCTTTTCTCCCTTTTTTCTTTTTCTATTTTCTTTCTTTTTTTTCCTCTTTTTTCTTTTCCTTTTCTTCTTTTTACCTCTTTCTCTTTCTCTTTTTCTTTCTTTCTTTCTTTCTTTTTCTTTCTTTCTTTCTTTCTTTTTCTTTCTTTCTTTTCTTTCTTTCTTTCTTTCTTTCTCTTTTTTCTTTTGTTGTTTTACTTTTTCAAAATTTCCCTTTCCCTTTTACTTTCCCTTTCCTTTCTCTTTCTTCACCCTTTGCTAAAAGCAGATCAGCATCTCGTTCCCCTTTTGTGAAGCGCTGCGAGATCCCAGTGTGAAAAGCCCTTTGCCAGCAGCTGGCATGTCTCAGTGCCAGGTCCCAGACTGCAAAATGCCTAACCTTAAACATATATTTAAGACAGACCTCTTCAGCAAAGCACTCAAGAGCTGAAATCGCTGGGACTTCAGCCCGTGCTCAAATCCATGCTCTGGAGCCACGGAGCTGGAGGAGTCCCTGGGAAGGGGATTGTTCTCCTCCCCTTTGCAACGCAATGCCTGAATATTTCATGGCCCTGGGATGAAGCAGTGATGGCACCTGTGTTTGAAGAAAACATTTTTAATGCAGGGAGGTTTGTAGCTCAGAGAGAAGGCAGCTTGAACGCTGCCTGTGTCCCTCTCGCAGCCTTCCCTAAACATCTTGCCCAATTTCAGGCTGCTCAGAAGATGCCAGTATCATGGAAAATAATAATAATTAGAAATAACCTCTCTTTCATGCTGCAATTTGCAAGACTGTGGCTGTGTGTTTAATGGCCATCGTGTATTTAAAAGGCTTCCAGAGGGCAGCTGTATATCTTCTGGGTTGTTGCACAAAAGTGTTATTCTTTCAACAGTACTTGCCCTTTGTATTCCCCCAGCCATGAAACCCTCCCTCCTGCTTCCCACCGCTCTGTGCAAACAGGACAGGCAGTCACACTGTTAGGGCACTTAGCACCTCTGCCAGCTCTTAAAGCTGATGGAAAAATGCTTTGCAGGCGCTTTCCTCCTCTGCTGGGTTAAAGCAAGTCAGGGTGAGAGCTGAGCGTGTGCCCCGAGTCCAAGAGGCAATGGGGAATATCTGCCTTGAGACAGGCAGCATCATCCCTTGGTGACACACAATCACGTCCATGGCATTATAAATTCAATTTAATAATTTAATCTTCTCTCTCTCTTATTTTCCAGATGAAGAGCAGCTTTCTTAAACTCCCCGGTAATTTTGCTGCACCGTGGCCAGTAGACTGCCTCAGTGTCTCTTGTGGGCTCCTGCCACAGGCTTCAAACGTGGCGTGGATAAATGGCACATGACATAACATCAACCCCGAGCATATGGCCAGAGGTGTAGCTGTTTTATTTGTTTATTTTAAAGCCCTTTTTTACTGGTCCATTAGTCACACAAACACAAACGAGGCACAGTTCTTGTAACTGGTTAGCAGCACGGACAGCAAATCATCTGTCCTTGGCTAGCAGCAGCAGCTCTTTCTTGCCCAGATCTATGCCAGACTGGCAACTCTTCCCACAATTATTTCACTTGTTGAGCTTCTGTGGCTGAAAACATGAGGCATTTTCGGAAATGTAAACTTTTGGGACAATAGCTCTGCTGGAAGGACTAAAAGGATGGGCCACTGTTGGATTTCAGCTCAGCTTCCTTCCAGGTTAACCTTGGAGACCTCACCAGAGGTCGTGGGAGAAACCTCAACCTCAGAGCCATGGTCATCAACTCCTCTTTGACCTCAGGAGGGCTGGGATATCATCCCATGACCCTTAAAGATGTTCCACCCTCTTCCTGAATCCTATATCAATTTGGTTGGGGATTCCCCTGGTAGCCCCAAAACCAACCTGCTATAGTGCCTACTGTGGAATTACATTGGGAGCTTTCCCAAGGATGAGGCATCTCATTTGGCATGAGCTTCCTGAAAAGACCCACAGAAATGAAACTTCTCAGGAGGGCTCAGCAGCAGCAATGCTGAACTCAGCCCTGGTGGTTTGGGGACAGCTGGAAAACATGTCACCTCCACTAAAGCTTGTACAGGCCATCAAAGACAGGACTCAGGCAGCTGGGGCTGAATTTGGAGGTGATTCACCAGGCATGGGAAAGAAAATGCCAAGCACTCGCTGGTGTGTGCGGCCAGCTTGCCAGCTGAGCTCATCTGTGGCAGCAAACGGACAGAGATTTGCAGTCATTGCATGGAATAATGTACTGTACAGTAATTTTAAATATTTTTCATTCAGAGATAAATTAGGCTGTAATTAAATGGTGTCTAATGCACTGCCCAATAGATACGGTAATTGCTTTTTCTAGGAGGCAGCATGGCAATGTCTACTCATTCCTAAAAGGATGATTATGCTAATTTAACCTAGTGGAGGTATAGACAGCCACCCTGTGTACCACACCCCAGTACAACAAACCCAAAGTTCAATTCAATCACAACAGCTGTGCTTTGTGCACCTTCTAAGCCTCCTCCAGCTCGCATCCAAACCAGCCAGGAGTTAACACGGGTTTGAAGGGGAGAGACATGGGTCTTAGAGATTTGTAGAATTGTTTAGGTTGGAAAAGACCTTCAAGATCATAGACTCCAACCATCAACCTAGCAGTGCCAGGTCCACCACTAAACTATGTCCCCTACACTACTTTTAAATACCTCCAGGGGTGGTGGCTCCACAACTTCCCTGGGCAGCCTGTTGGGTCTTGTTCCTTTCCTGTCCTAAAAGCCTTGGACACCTTTTTATGGGAGTTTGTCTCTGAGGATGCAAAAGAGAAAGGTGACACCTTAACTTAAGCTGTCTTCCCTGTGTCTATACAAGACCACCAGTTTAACCAGTATAACTGCTGGAAGTTCAGTGCCAGAGTTTGCGAAGAGCCTGAACGAAACCAATTTGGATTTGTAGCTTGCGTGTGGCATGGGCCTTATCCTGAATTACTCACAGGTGTCTACCCTGCTGGAAAATCTTGCTGCCTGAGTAGAAGAAGCATTTCCCAAAATTTTAAGCACTACCTGTAAGTGTCTCGTACCAATCAGCATGTTGGGTATTACATCTTCCTGCATCTCCGTCCCTCACCATTTCTCCTCACTCCGAGCTGCTCACTCCTTTCATCCCTGCTGTAATGAGCTACGTCTTAACGATGCTCCTCTTTAAAGCAACAGTGCTAGGAACAAGGTTAATATTCAGGGCTGTTCTCTCAGGCTCCCTTCAAACTCAGTCTAAAGCAACAGTAAATTTGCCACAAGCGCTGCATTAGTGAAGCAGGTAATTCATGCCATGGCTTATATCTATACCAGCAAAAGGAGCCCTGGAAACATTTTGGTTTTACAGACAGCATCACTTCACTTCAAACAACTTGAGATTTACCCACTGTTGGTTTTTTCAACATTTTTTTTTTAATCCACATGCTGAAAGATTATTTTGAAAACAGAGTAGCTAGAGACTTGTAAAAAATAGTATGTTTATATATATATGTATGTATGTATGTATAGGCACACATCAAGCCAGATATCGGGGGGGATTTTTGCAGCTAGCGGCACCCAGAGCCTCCAACACAAGAACCAGGATGGCAGGGTTAAAGCTTGCCCAAGGTGAACCCAAAAATAAGCTCCTGTTTGGGGAGCAGCTGCGGTGTTCACCACAGCGGCTGAGGAGGAAGCATGGAGAGCAGTCCTCACGAGTTAATTTTAACAACACGCACATTTTTCTGGCTCTATAATGGGCTTGCATATTTTAACTCCTATCTTCTGTTCAACAGCTAAAAAGAGACTTTCATTCCAGTTTTGGCTGGTGTGCCTCGTTTCCCACTCATGGGCTGTTACCCAGGCACTATTCTTACAGCCGCCCTCCTGCTGATAACGGGGGAAAGACGGGGGTTCACGAGACGCCCCAGAGCTGCTCCCTGGAACAGGTGGGGGGGGGTTCTGCAAACATCAGCTTTTGCAAGCCCATTACTGTTCTGTCTGCAGCGAGGAAAGAATATGAATCAGTGCCGAGGCTAAATTAGCTTTCTGCCCACTGTTCTTCCAAGGAATTCTTACGGAGATGTATTTGTATTAAATAAAAGGAAAATGGGGAAACCATATAAATTCAATCCATCATCTTCAATTAGAAATAAATGAGGATAGGAGCAAGAGAAACTTTCTCTCTTTGAGTACTTTTTCGGGAATATTCTTATGCATATTTATATATTATATACGAAAAAAGTGTATGTATATATATATACATGCATGCACACAGAGGCATACATACGTATATATTCATGTATTCATGATTTTTTGTTAAAGACATACAATATGCATATACATTTACATACACAGCATGTGTAAATACATATTTTTGTATATGTGGATAAAGACATAGATGATACAGCTATAGATGATACAGACATAAATATAGATATATATATAGATACAGATATAGATATAGATATAGATACAGATATATAGATAGATGTAGATAGATGTAGATGTAGATGTAGATGTAGATGTAGATGTAGATGTAGATATGTACACTGTACACATACATAAGCAGCCAAAAGAAACAGAGAACATGCCTGCCTTGGCAAGGCCAGACTCAACGTCACCCAAAGGCAATTTTGTCCCAGTCTCTCATTTCGGTTTTTTTTTCTTTTTTTTTATTTTTCCAGCCTTGAAGATCCCACTTTGGGAGTCAAGTGAATTGTTCATAACCATGGCTTTCTTCAAAAAGGCAACCAGAAAAAAAAACTACTCCGACAAAAATTAGATTCTCGTTATCAACATTTCACCATCCTCCCCATGAACATCCCAGTGCCACTCTGGGCTCCCACCAGGGCTCAGGACTCTGGAGCAGGGGGATCCTCCGAGCCCCCCGCTATTGAAGGGGGGAACTAGCAGGTAAGCAAAAGCCACCCCTCGACTTAACCAAGGCACAAATCATCGCAAATCTCAAACTGCCAACGTGCAGCCCCAGCACCTATCGCTGTAGAAGGCACTTTCAGGAAAAATAAACTTACCATGACCATTTTTAAAAAAACTTATTTGTTTGGGAAGTGTGGGAGGGGAAAGGTTTCTTTAAGTAGATTTCGAATGAAAACTGTTAGCGGTGCATTGTTCGTTCAGTTCCTTTATCCATGACATGAGAACAAAGTGATCTGATCTAAGCAAAACTTCTGGTTTCATAGCAACAACGAATATATAGTTTTTTGTGGGGAAATATCATGCAAATCAGCGCCTAGGTGCATAACTTGTGACTACTTTATTTCCTGTACTAAAGTCTGTTGAAACACTACTAAAATATAATTTAACTAAATGACTTCCTGGAAAACGATAATAAAAAAATACTCCTTTCTAGTTTAAAAGTCAAAAAGTGTCAAAAGGGCAGTTAAGCTGTGAAAAACAATATTGCTGTTTAGCTCTAATATAACTCTTTCCATGAGACCTCCAAATCATTTTTGGAGAAAATAGAGCGGATTACCCTTCTTTCAGTGCTGGAAATTGAGAGCCAGACATGAAGAAATCGTCCTGCCGTAGCTCTGGGTGTTAGAGGAGGTGGCAGAAATACAGCGCATGTTTCCTCAGTTCCGTGTGATCTTCTGGCGGCTCACAAGGAGAGACACAGTGGGTAAGGAAAGAGAAGGAAAAACAACTGGAAGTGCTCCAGCCGCTGAGGAAGGGGAATTGCTTTTTCGTAAGCAATCTGGATGTCTCGGTAATTTGGGTGTCATTGAAGTTGTGTCCTTCTCTCAGGTCTGGTACAAGTTCTTCGCTGGTGTTATGTGTCTTCGCTGAGACAAGGGGGCTGAGAAATGCATTTTTTTTTTGCTTTTATACGCATAACTTTCACAACATACAACCTGTGACACAACACCCTACTCCACAGACACTGTCACCACAGGGTCCTCTCTCCTTGCCACTGCTGCCTGATGGCCGTTGCCCTTTGGAAAGCAAAAATAAAGCTCCTGCGGGATCCAAAACATCTTGCAGGTTGAAGACTACATACCTCCACTAAGTTTTCTAGCTCCAGGTTATTATGCAAAAGATAAATGGCAGTAGGTTCTTCTGCCTTCCAAATTGGGGGTGAAAATGGCCATGCCTGATCTTGGCAGTCAGGGCACACAGCAGACCTGAGATGCCAGTTTTACAACTAAAAAATACAGTTCCTCATGCAGAGATTTTTAGCCTTCATCTTCATGCACATGTCATCATCCAGCTTGGGAGCGCCAGTTAGTTTTTGGGTGACTCTGAGAGCAGGAGAAATTGAACCATGGTTTTCTGGGTGGTTCATTTATAAGCTGCTTCAACAACACCAACATCCCCATCAAAGCAAAATTGAGCCAGTCCAGATCTGGCCTATAATCTTTTTCATCTCCTGCAAAATAAAGACAATAGTTCACTTCGGGCAATCAAATCTGTGAGTTTTCAGGGCTGTTCTGTCCAAAATCCCTCCCACAGGCTGCTGCTTACAGAGATTCCCTTCCCTGTGGGGAAAACAGGGACAAAAGGGACATGGGGTGATGGTTTGTTACAGCAAAAGGGGCTGGGGACGCTTGGGTCACAGCAGTTGCTAACCACCCCTAGCAAAGTGCTTGAGTGTTTCCCTGTCCTTCCATAAGAAAAAAATGCTCCTGATGTTTAATCAAAACTCCCTTGCTGCCATTCAAAGCCTTTATTTCTTTTCCTGTCCCTGATGAACAATAATTAAAAAAAACACATTATCACACAATATAAAATATTAAACACCTGTTGTACGTAGTAAATTATATACAAATACAACCTGGCAAAGATAATACTCAATACATTGTTTACATTGCTACTGATTAATATAGGAGATTAAAATTAATACTCACATAATATAAACATCAACATGCTTTTAGCACACAATTAAGCCGAACAATTTCATCAGAACAAAATGTTCTCATGCTTGCAAAACAAGACACACTAAAACCAAAGTAGGTCTGAAAATATCACAGAAATCAAACTGCAAATGCAAAATATTTGGATCATGAAAGTCAATTTTTTTTTTCACTTTTGAAAAGCTTTTTCCCAAATTGGAAGGCCATGGTTGCAGGCAATCAGAAATCCCACCACCTCGTCTTCTCCATCACAGTGTCTGTCCCCCTCTTCACCGATACAATGGAGCCATGAGAGTCATTTGTATTTTCTTTCCTGAAAAAGCCGTTAAAAATGGGCTGAGTTATCACAACTGTTGGACTTAAGGCACATGGAGTCTTCCTTTGGCATGACTCATGGCTGGAGAGGTTTCAGCTGGAGAGCACCATCGCAGGATGATGTAAACAAACTGGGTAGAGCCCAAAGGGGTGAAAAAAAAGATGATCAGAGGTCAAGAAAACTTAACTCAAGGCCTGGAGGAAATGGGGAAAGAAGACTGAGGGAAGACCTCTCAACGGTCCTTCAGGGGAATTCCAGCCCTTCGGAGACAGTTCTCCATGTTCACTGCAGGTAGGACAAGCGGTGAATTAAAGTGCAACACGTTCGAGTGAGACTTGAGAAAGTCTTTCTAATGACAAGGTTAATTAAGCAAGGCTATAGATTAGCTGGGGAAGCAAAGTTGTCTACATCACTGGAAATCTTTCAGAACAAGTCAGACAAGCATGTAGGAATGATGCAGAACAGTGTCACCTTGAAACAGGCGACGTGTTAAATAGCCGTCTCTTTTCTCTGATTGCTCTTATCCTCTGCTTTTTAATTCCCCAGGAGTCAGCCCAGCTGGAATTTAGCCACATGGGAGCTAAGAGGTGCATTAGCTCCTTGGCAAGCTCTCAGACACCAACCAGCCCGAGTGTAGACGAAACCCAGGAGATCCCCACAGGGAAACCTCTTCCATAGGACATCCCACAGCTCTGATGGGACATCACACAGTGCTCCGTCCTAAAAAACCCCACAGCTGATGCCTCTGTAGGGAATAAGGCAAGATGTAAAGCAGAGAAGACAAATGTGGGTGTGTAATTAGGTGACAGCACATGTCCTGGCAGATGACTGCAGTGATAAAGCACACCATATGCTCCAACTCCTATGTAAATCTTCCTCGGCTGACATCGTTATGGAGCATTTGAGAACATACGCCGGTCCCTTATGTTTTCTCCATCCTTTGTAAATGTTGCGAAGCACCAATACCCTAAACACAGTTAACCTCTGACATTGTGTTGAAAGGCTGATACATCCTCAAAGAGCAGGGACCTTCTCCCAGACATCCTCAGAGCACCCTGTCTCCACAATGGGGAGATTGTCCTCTGGGATCAGAACAAATCTGTAGGTGTTGCAGCAGCCTGCACATGGAGAAGTATAGAATTGTGGAATCAAAGAATGGTTTGGGTTGGAAGGGGTCTTAAAGACCATCAAGTCCAACTTTCCTGCCATGGGCAGGAACACCTTCCACTAGACCAGGCTGCTCAAAGCCCCTGCAACCAAGACATCTGTTGTCCCTTCCATCCTTTGCTGAGCAAAGAACTGGAGAATTAAGTGTGACAAACTGATCCCAGTTTGGGAGCAGCAATACAAGACCCAAATGAGATGGGTTAATTGGGCAGTGCCCAGGGCATCCCAGCCACGACCTGGACCTCAGCATCCAGAAAGGTACGGGTACAAATCCTTAAGCAATTTAGAAGTATTAAGTCAGAGGGAAATCAAGGGAAGAGAAATTGCCAACAGGGATTTTTCAAGAGCAAATTCCCATCAATCCTTTCTACTCTTTGACAAGAAAACCAGCCTAGCTGACAGAGGGAAGCCATAGCTGTGACAGATCCTCACTTCAGGGAGGCTCCTGGCACCGTCTTGGCTGACAACTTTGCAAATAAACAAGGGAAACCTGCTCCAGGTGAGGCTGTTAAGGGGGGGCACAACAGAGGGGAGAAAACCTGTGCTCAGCAAGCTGTTATCAGACATTCTCTGCCAGACTGCGAGGGGATCTGAAGGGGCATCAGGTCTCCATATATTCAAAATTTGCATTGGCAACTTGGATGATAGACTAAACAATGTGTTACAAAGCATGCAGATAACTCTGGGGCTATGAGGAGTGCAAGGCTTTTGGAAAGCAGATAAATAAGAAAAAATCTTATTTAATTCATGGCACTTATTTCAAGTGAGCTAGACAAAATTCGGTAAGGACAGAGGAGGAAAGAGCTGCATTTTGAATGGATGAACAATTCCCAAATCCAAGCTGGGGAATAGTTGTGCTGGGATCCCGCTTGGGGTGCTGCTCAGGAGGGAAAGGGCAGGCACAAGGACGCATCCATGGGAGGTGGCACCTCTCCTTGTGCCCGCTGCTTCGGCTCGCTGCGATGCACCACGGCTTAAGGATAATACAGATGAGCTGGAGCCAGTCCAGGAAAGAGCAACCAGACGTGGTCTGGAAACAACGGCCGACGCAGAAAGGATTAAAGAATTGGGGGCTGCAGACTTTTTTCACCATCTGCTATTCAAAAAAAAAAAAAAAACAACAAAACCAAACAACAAAACAAGCTCAGGTTTTCTCTACTTTACCCAGAGACAGTGTGATAATTGGATACATTCGGCCATGTGTTTCGCAATAAGCAGCTTCACGTCAGTGGTTGGAGCCCAGGGTAGGTCTCTGCCCTGCGAAGGGCTCCTGGGCTGCGGTTGCCCCCGGCAGCACCTTCCCCTCGCAGCAACTCAACACTGCACACAAAGCTTAGTCACTATTTTCCTCCATCGTGCTGGTCACCCTCAGCTGCATCTTAGCTCCCAAAGCTCACAGAAATGCCAACGATAAGATTTCTTTATTCCTATTAATTTTATAAAAGCTCTGCTGCGGATACCTGATGTGTATTTTGCCTATACCTGCCCTGGAGCAGCCGTAGACATTGTTCTTCACTCAGTTGCTGCTTTCCACCATTTTTTGCAAATTCTTTTTTCAGAATCACTTCTTTGGAGTAGCTTTTTTCCCCTTGGGTGGGTTCTCTGAAGTTGCTTCATTCCCAGTGGAGGTCTGGGCATGAGCACTAAGGAAGCAGGATAACAGTCCCCATCACGGAGGGTGGGCAGAGCAGCCATGGTACCTATTGTTCTCTGCATCCGCCAAGGCTATGAGAGAAGGAAATCGGCTTTATCTGAAGCAAAGAAAGACATCAATTAGGAAAATTATTAGGAAAAACTTCCTGGCAGTAGTGTAGCAATGCATGGGAACAGACACCGCAGGCAGCTACGGAAACAGACACATTTTTAAGAAATAGCCCTTACGGGAGATGCTCTCCCATGTACCAACTCCTGCAACATTGTCACCTCATCCTCTGTGGTCCATGCCTGAACCTCTCCCTTGCTGACTTAGAAGGTTTCTCTCTCTTCCTATCCCATCACATCAACTCTTCTGGGGTTCCTGCATCCCTCCTCCTCTGACACCACCACGCTGAGCCTGGGGACCCACCACACCCAGCATCCCTTTAAAGGTTAAAAAGATGCTGCACCTTTCCAAAGGGCTGGGAGAAGGGCAGAGACCTTTGCAAGGCAGCAGAGTGGATGAAGGGTGAGGGTGGGTGTTTCACCTTCCCTGATGAGCAGCACTTGGCAGGAGAAACTACGTGGTGAGATCTGCTGCAAGCCCGCCAGCACCGGCACTACCTCTTTACCATCAACAGCAGAGGAACGTGCTTACAAGGTCTGCTCTGGAGCCCACCCAAACATCCTCTGTGTGCAGGAGGTCCACATTAATGGGAAAGTCACCTGTTATTCTCTTACAAGGGAAAAAAATCCGTTTTTATTCTGCTAGCCCTATCAAAGCAAGCAATCAACCAACCCCAAGAGCTGTAAGCTCCCTTTTAGCGAAATTTCTCCTTGTGAGCAATATTCAAGGGAAGAAAAGGGGGAGGCTGTGCTGATCCCCCTGCCTGCCCACAT